>NW_025836755.1:0-252939 GCF_002878395.1 Capsicum annuum | reverse complement strand
TTTAATAATTATCATTGCGAATTACACACTTTTACCACGAGGTGGTATTTTGAATGATTTTGGAACGTATGTCGAGATGGTATTTTGGAATAATATTTTGAGATATGTGTCAAGCTTTATGCTTCTCAATGACAATTTAAATTATTGAATATATATTTGAGACATGAGATGTCTTGATATCTATAATTGTAAATTTCATATTTTTATTTTGAATGATTTCGAGATATATGTTGAAATGGTATTTTGAAATGATTTTGAGATTTATGATAAGCTTAAAGCTTCTATATGACGAAATTAAATCATTGAGCGTATTGAGATATAAAATTTGAGATGTTACCATGAGTCTTGATATTTTCTCAAAAATATTTATGTTGTCATGACTTGATAAATTGTTACATTTTGACATTTGAAAAGGTTGAGTTCTATTATTGAAATTTCATGATATTCGAAAATGGGTACACACTCAAATTACTTCATGAAGGATTTATAAGACTTTGAATTTTTTTCCAATATGGATATATATGATTACTTCATTACTCTACTTCTTAAATTAAGAATTTATGCTATGAATTGCATACTACTACAATGAATTGATATTTCTAAAGACTTTCGAGATAAAAGTCGTGATTTGAGTTGTACTACAGGATATGTATTCTTATTATAAATTGAAGTTCTCAAGTGCTTTTCAAAAGCTGTTGTCATTATTTAATTGTCGAATTGAAAGAATAATCATTTGAGTACATTGACCTTGAACTAGCAGAGTCGAGATGATTTTGACTATGAGAAAGATTGATTTTGATATAGATGTTGAGATAAATTTTGGTATTTTTTTCTGGATAATTTTGATGAATTGAATTGATGAAAATATTACATATTGAGTCTTCATATCCTTGTCCAAATGTTGAGTCAGTTATGGTTCAATTCATTGATACCTTGTTGATGTTGAAAAATATTGAAATGTTTTAAGTCGAAGTTGGGGTTAGGAATCCACAAATTGTTGATGAATTATAAATTGAGATATTTGTTTTGGTCTTTATGATAGACCCTTGTGATGATGATGGTGGATCTCTTAATGTGTTCTAAGCTTGTCGGGGAGTAGTACTTAGCACCGAGAGGGAAATTTGGTATTTCCCCAAACCTATGTGCCACCGTAGGGTTGTTTGATGATGATATTATTGGCCAGAGAGACCGATTATGATTATTGTAGTTTTCAGGTCATACTCTCTGTCAAAGAGTATAACGTTCCCACCAACGAGGGTTTCAAACATTGGTATTCCATGTAGCTCATGTGGGGTTGTCGGTTATAGGAAACTCCCTGTCCATAAAAGTCATGTTTCTTGAATTACCGAGTCACTCTGAGATTTGTGTCAAAGAGTTGAGATATTATGATGAATTATGATTACCTATGATGAATTTTGACGGTATGCTAATTTATGACGATTTATCATAATTTATGATTTTTGATGATTTACATGGATTATGAGATTTTACCACTTGAACTATTTATTATGAAAGTATGAAGAGTATAATTTGATATAACTCAAGCCAAGTTTGTCATTATTGTCTGTATGCATGTTTTCATGAAATTGATGATGTTATTTAAAGTGTTGCATGCACCCCCACATACTCAGTACATAATCTTTGTGCTAACCCCCCTCTACTATTCTATTTAGTTGCAGCATCTGGTTAACAGGTAAAGTAGTACTTATAGTTTAAGGTCTTGTGTTGGTTGTTTCAGTTCAGAGACATTGTACCTTCTTCTGTCGGCCATATTGAGTGGGATGGTTGGCAGTCATGATCCTTTTATGTACAGGCAATACTAGTAGAGGCTTCATAGACAGTAGTAGTGGTTGATGTATTCAGTCTCCTTCTTGTATATGTATATATGTCAGTAGAATTGTCATCTTGTAAATCCAATATTGTATTGAACAGATTCTTTATTGACATATTTTTAGCTTCATTCTCTCAGAATTATGTTTTAAATTAGCTGAGTTTTGAGTTATACCTATGAAAGGGTTAGCTTGGGGTCACTTGTGGCCCTAAGCACCGTGTGGCATGTCGGGACTAGATTTCTGGGGTGTTACAGTGTCCCAAGGGAGAGATACATAATGAACCCCCAAACATTCATGACAAAAACATCCCATTCTTCTTTCACGTAACGAATGCAGTTTGGAGTAGTAGGTACCCATAGGTTGACCCTCTAGCTCCAATCTCGGTCGTATGCCATGCATTCAAGTTACATAGTTTAGATCACAATATTAGCTCATGTATCACATTCCAGACCCAATTACGTTCTTATGTTTTTGCTCATGCATATTTATTAATTAAGCTCAGGCTTAGCCCAAGGTAATAACTTTTCTTAAGCTTATTCAGTTTCATGTTTAGATTTCAATTACAAATGTGGTATTCGATTCCTTGCTCAGTTTTCATTTCAAACCTGGTATCTTTACCCTTACATGTTCAGTTGCATGTTCATAAGTCAGTTCAGTTATGTGTTCATGCATCAGATATGCGTGATCATCTTATCAGTTCTCTCAGTCATGTAGTCATGCATTATCTCATTCATAAAATCATGCATCAGATATGCATACTTAGTATGAATTGCAGTAACGTCAGTCAGGTAGTCATGTTTTAGTTGTTTATGTTTAGTATGTACTTCATCTTATCATTTCTCCCATATCAGTCAGTCTCATTCGAGGACAAATATTTCTTAGGGGGAGATATTGTAATACCCCATACTTCTACCTAGCTTAAATTCATCCCATAAATATCAAAAACTTATTTCCATTGATACCGAATTTGCTCAAATCTGATACTCGAGTAAAGAGTTAGAGCTATTTTAGTATGACAGTGTCCGACCTGAGCCATTAGCACGTTGCGGAGTAGGTCAAAATAACAATCGTCAAAATCCAATGAGCCTCCATGATTATGGTGCGTCACGCTAGGGCTCAAAGTTAGAATCATCCCTTTTCTAGTGTCTCAGCGTGATACAACCGCATTGTGGTAAACTTCCAGGTCCCATCCAGTATTGCAATGCGATTTCACCACAACGCACCATCAGCCTAGTCCCAATTGGAAATTTCCAATAACACAGCGGGATAGCACCGCGTCGTGCCAGCTTGCCAAATTGGGAAATTTTCTCAGAAATAAAATACGTGTCCAAGGATTAAAAAGGTCAATTTCTCATCCCTATATAAACCCAAGAACAAGTGATTTAGCCATTCTTCACCAAAAATGTACTAGTTTATCTCAATTTTCTCTCAAGAAAAAGATAGGGTTTCTATTAGGGATTAAAATTCAAGAAGTTTTCATCGTCACTCTTCATAAAATCATGAACTAAGGTATACATAGTGTTCATTCATGGACTCCTTTCATCCATGAAGCCCAAGAATCTCTTTTCTAAAGTCAAGATTTTAGATTTTCTTTATGAACTTCATATTGGGTTTATTTTGTTTATGTTGAGAATGATAAATTGAATTCAAATCCATGTTGGGTGATTAATGTTATGTGGAATTGATTTGTGTAGATCTATATCCATGTGAACCTATGATTAAACCCTAGGATGATGAAATTAGATTTTGAATCATGATATGTAATTGTTGTATAATGGTGTATACATATACTATGCCTATCATGTGTTTGATTAAATGTATATATGAAGGAAAAGTGCCCAACTAGCAAGATATTATGAAATCCCTGTGTTTGTACAAGTTTATGCATATCACATGTTTGATGAAGTGCTTTAATAGATGAATTATGAATTTTGTTTTTGGTCATGTGTTCACGTAAGTCATGCTATGTCAGTTTCTTTCCATCGAGTCTTGGGGATACTTGTACCCGATAATTTAGTTGTGTGCCTAGAGCCAAGTCATGTTTTCACAATACTCTCAGTCAAGCTATGATCCATAGAACTTAGTTAGTCATGTGACTCAGGAAAACCCAGAAATATCGAAAATCTCAGTAATCGCAGTAGTTTAGTAATCTCAATGATCTTAGTACTTAGTAATCTCAATAACCTCAGTATTCCCAATCAATCTCAGTAACTTAAGTATTATCAATCAGTCCTCAGAACTCAGTACATTACGTTAGTCAACAGAACTCAGTAAATTTAGTTAAGTTTAGCTCCACTAAACAATATCACTAGTATCAGTTTAGTTCAGTCAATCATTTCAGTGTCTTTCATATGGGAGTAGGATTTAGCATCGAGCGAGCCTAGGGATTGGGACTCACCCGCTAGATAGGACTGAGATCCCTAGAAGCAATCCCTAAGTTCCAGACTTACTTAGTCAGTGTAGGTTGAGATGCACCCTACGCATTTAGGGACATATATATGTCTCAATTGGGTTACCTACTAGGAGGGGTTGATGGAAGAGCTCCCTGGCAGTGAGGGTATACTCATAGCAGGTCTTTACTAGTGGCGCAGTACTGACACCTTTCCAGCTGGGGTTACAGGTTGGACCCAACCAATTCAGTTTTGGGGTATGTCGGTTAGCTGATCACTTCCCACAGTTACAGTTTTAGTCTCAGTCTCAGCCTCAGTAAAAGAACTCAGATAGTTCTTCAGATTTTAGGACTGTCAAATACAGTCAACTCAGATATAAAATGAAACTCAGATAGTTCCATCAGATCCAGGACTGTTAGATACAGTCATTCATTTTATCATTTATATCAATTATCAAAACTCATATCATCAGTTTTCATCTTTAGGACTGTCAGATATAGTCAACCAGACCAGTTCTTCATAATCAGAATTGTCAGACACAGTTATTCATGGATCGATAACATAGTATTAGTCCCTCATCTATCAGTAATTCCCTGTTATTAGTAAAATTCAGTAGCCAAAACTTAGTATTTAGTCCTAGCATGATCTTAATTATAGTTATGTATGCGTGCATGTATTCTTACATTCATGTTAGTCAGTCAGTTAGTATTGTTCATGCATATGAACCTATTGCATTCAATCTACCTCACTTGCATACCAGTACATTCAAAGAACTATGTGGCTAGCTTAGGTCATGAGATATCACCTGTTAGATAGGACTGACATACTCAAGGATCACCCACTAGTTTAGGACTTATCTCTGGAGTCACCCATTATATAGGAATAACTCCACAGTAGATGTTAGTACCCGTGGCTCGGTATTATCACCCTTTTAATTGGGGCTACAGATTGGACCCTAACTCAGTTTCCTTATCTTATTTGGGGCATGTCAGTTAGATGATTACATTCCATAGTTTTAATTTTCAGTCTTCAGTTTAGAACTTCGTTCATTTTATAGAATCAGGACTATCAGACACAGTTAATCAGTATCAATAAATTAGTTATCAGTAACTTCAAATATCAGTTACTCAATTATTTGAACTCAGCGCTTAGCTTTAGAAAAGCTCAGTTACAGTCTATACGTATATGTACAGTATTGCATACTCAGTGATTTCTGTAGTGTCAGTTAACCACGTACTCCTACATTTAGTTACTTTATATCATTCAGTTAGTTATTGTTCATGCATATAAACCCTTGCATTCAGCCTTACCTAATCTAGCATACCAGTACATTCCACATACTGACTTTATAGTCTTTCTTTGTGCTATGATGTCTCATATCATAGGTTTGGACACTCAGGATCTCGACCATATTTAGTTAGATCCAGTCAGCAGTTTCATATTTAGTAGTGAGTCCTCATCTATTGGGGAAATGATTTATTTCAGTTTATCAGTAAGTTAGAGTTAGCTGGGTGCTTGACACATCAACTCCATAGTCAGACAGTTCAGTTAGAGGCTTTCAGACTAGACCAGTTTAGATAGTGTTTAGTTTTTAGATGTTTTTTCTAGATGTTATTATTTATCAGTATTTAGATTTTGAACCTTATGGCAAGTCAGCCTAATTCCGCATTTATTTCAGTATTACTATTCAAGGCTCAAAGAAGATATTAGTCATGGGTTAGCTTATGATCCTTTGGAGTAGTAAGCACCATGTGGCATCCAGGGTGTACTCTCGAGGTGTTACATTATAGTAGTGGCTAGGCAGCGTGGAATGCCCCTAAGACCACAAATTCAATATTTGAATATCGTTTACTCCAGGTGTTTGGTTCTTTGTTCCTTGGTTCTTAGTTGTATTTCCTCTTGAATAATAGCTTGTAATTTATACCAATATAAATTTAATCATCTTACAACAATTCCTACACTATATCACACCACGAGTTAGACCTTTAAACACTCTAAAAACAAGCATCACGAACTAGAATAGCACATAGCACAAGCTAAGAATACTAGTAATCTTTTTTAAACTTTAATTGAACATTTTGCTTACAAACTTGATTTTTACACACCTTAAACATCATAAATTCATAAATTTATACTTATATGCTCATTTATACAATATTAACTCATTACACACAAAATAAGTCCTAAAAAATAAGCTAATTAAGGGTAGATAACAACACTTAGGTGCAGAAATTCACCTAAGATCATCGCCCCATACTTAAAGTCTTGTTCGTCTTCGAACAAATATTTACCTTAACAATGATAATCCAAGAAGACTTAATACTACTATAGGCAAGACAGTCAATATAACACTACAATGACTACATAAACAGTAAGTTTTACACTAAACATGTTATAGACAAGTAAATGTTCATGAGCACTACTCCAAAACATCTTAACTTCAAGAATTGACTCTACCAATTTGGAAAACTCATGCATATTACTCAATAAAAGAGATAATAAGAGACACCTAACTATCATTAAACATATTCCCTCACCATAAGAGAGTTACCCATATTCACTCACATAGATGTAATTTATCACAGGAATAGGTATAAGAATCAAATTGCACTCACTTTCACAAAGACTTCACATGCCACATAATATTAACCATAGGCTTGTCATTAGTGTAGTACTCTACTAATGTCAGAATGTTAAATCTCAAGATCAAATAGGACTTTAAGGATTGTAATATAGGCTAAGGGATAGGTGGGAACTATTTGACTAGTAATAGAGGCTATTTTCCCTAAGCACTTTAATGTATCACATTATACATTAAGATCTTTTCTAAATAACCAAGATTTGCACCTCTACCTTCACATATCTCTTTTGATTTTACCCATCTCATTAAAATTGTTCACATATAGATAGGAGGGAGTATTCTTATTTAACATAAGATTCAATTTTTCTATTTTTCAGTACGAAACTCCTACCCATGACATATCAACTTTTCAACACTAAAAGCTACTACTTTTGGGCTTCACTTTCACCTTTTTCTTATCCAATTATACACTCCTTAACTATATTAATTTTTCATTTAAAGCACTTAGGAGATTTGGGTCAAAAGATATCAATCAAAGAAGTGAATTAGGCTATGTATGAGGCTACCAAAGAAATAAGCTAAGGCTCAATCAGGTTAACTAAGATTACACACAAGGGTAGGTAAATAGGAGTATAAAGCATGGTTATATCATCTCCTAGACCCATATTCCTTATTTTTCTTTGCACACATACCAGGAAAGTTTTAGACATCAAAATACAACATGAAATATACAAATAACCTCATACATACATGGCACATACTCAAATCAAGTTGGATCATTATAGCCTCTAAACCAAGCTATAGCAATGAATTTAAAATTAAGCCTAAAATGTATAAGAGTCAAATAAATGAGCCTAGGTATCTCATAAGTAATACTTCAACACAATCACATGTTTTTATAACAACATCACTTGCAT
Source organism: Capsicum annuum (assembly GCF_002878395.1). Classification (NCBI taxonomy): domain Eukaryota; kingdom Viridiplantae; phylum Streptophyta; class Magnoliopsida; order Solanales; family Solanaceae; genus Capsicum; species Capsicum annuum. Next base: position 245,219 of record NW_025836755.1, on the reverse strand, counting down.
CATGTAACTATAAATAGCCCTTAGTATGAACATCTCACTTCTTACTAACAAAAAAAAATTATTCCTAAAATTGGGAAAAGGGATATTGGTTTCAATGGGTGCTCCCATTGAAAATAACCAAAAAGAAAAACTATAGGGTGGATGAAGTGTGCACCTAGTAGAATGACACCAACAAAACTAAACACACAAAGAGAAAATCTTTTTTTAAGATTTTTCAAATTTACACAAAACCTAGAACAATTGAGAATTAAGATATTATAGCATCACCTCACCCTAAACCATTGGAAATTCCCTATTTTATACTTCAAAACATGTTTCATCCCCGAAGTATAATTAAAATCAAGGATAGAAATACATTCTGAGGCCTCTAGTCCTATATAATAACAGCTTTAAACATCAATAAGGTTGAGTGGACCCCATACCAGTCTTTATCATTCTTCTTAAATTGGGTCTTCGGTACTCAGACTTCCCTTAAACCTATGACTCAACAAAAACAAAAGCTACAAGAAAAAGAAACTAAAATACAAAAGTAAAGTACCTACCTTAACTTGGATTATCTCCCAAGCAATGCCTAATTTAGTGTCGCAGCACGACCCATATTACTACATCTCTACCAAATTCCTTCATTCTCTTTCTCCTACTCAGAGGACATCTTCTCACTTTTTTCTAACCTCTTAAGTGTGTACTCTCAAGATCTGAATCTTTCCAAATAATAACCTTTTCAGGCTCTTCTTTAAGCTTAACCCTTTCAAGCATAATTGATGGCTTAAGAAACTCTATGAGACTATCCAGAGAGGTGGCTGGTGGTTTTCTCTTCACTACCCTACACTCATCCACTTCTACGGTTGTGATCATACATAAGTACTTATCATAGGAAGTTAGAGTGAGTGGTTTGTAAACTTTAAATACCACCTCGTTATCATTCAATCTCATATTAAGAGTGCCCTCTCAAACATAAATAGGTGCTCCTCCCTTGCTAAGAATGGATGTCTCAAAACAACACCCTGTCATCTGTATCATAATCAAGCACAATAAATTCATCAAGGATAATAAGCTTACCAACCTTAATGAGCACATCCTCAATGATTTATATGGGATGAACTCTAGTTCTATCCATCATTTGAAGAACCACAGATCATGGCCTTAACTTCCCCAAACCAAGAGTACTGAAAATTGATAGAGGTATCAAGTTTATACTTGACCCTAAATCTCTTATCGTATGAACCATATCATTATCACCAATTTGTATGGGGAGGGCTAAATTCCCTAAGTCCTTCAATTTCTTAGGCATCTTTCCCATCGCCATTAAATTGTACTCCTTAATAAGTGCCAATGTTTCAATGTCCTGCAGCTTTGCCTTATTAATCACCACATCCTTCAAGTACTTAGTGTACTAAGGCATACCCTGCAAAACATCTAACAAGGAAAGATTAATGTGAAGTTCTCTGAACGTGTCAAATAACTTCTTAAAGCAAGCATCCTTATTGGCCTTTTTGAACCTCTAAGGGAATAGTGGTAATGGTATTTTAACAACATGCTCAGTAGCCTTTGATTTTGGGTACTTATACTTCCCTAAATTTTTAGCATCTTTAAATTTAGCTGACTTCTTCTCTGCCAGCTATGGGACTAACTCTGCATTAACCCTCTTATTTTTCTTAAGAGAACTATTAATAATATCTCTACCAATCCTCAAGGTGATTTCCATAACTTACTTTGGATCATCATTATTACCTGGCAATCCACCTTAGGGTCTGGTATTCTATGCTTAAGCTAGTTGTCCCAAATATATCACTAATATTTTTGTGCAATTTGTTGATTTTTAATTTCAGTAGCCATCTGTTCTTGGTTGGCCAAGATCTTCTTTAAGTTCTCCTCTATATTATTGGCCTTTGTTTTGTTGCTATCAAAATTATTGATTATGATTGTTTTCCCATACATAATTGGGCTGAATTTGCCATTTTTGGTTGTAATAATTCCCATAATTTGGCTTTTGTCCATTGCCTATAAAATTTATAAACTTTAGATTTGCTCTACATAAGTCTGTAGAGTGACCACTATTGCCATAAATCACATATGAAGATGGGGTTTACTGAAATAATTGACCTACTCTTGTATTTGAGTCACTCAATTTTCTAAATGATGTCATCATTTTATTTTGAAGAGTAGATAATTGGGCAGCTAAGGTTGTGATACTATCAACTTATTTCATCCCTGCAGGTTTTTTCACTGCACCTCTAGAGATGTCACCATTCTAGTCTGGATTACTTATGCAATTTGGTTTAGCAAGGTTTATAAAGATGTCACGTAAGTTCTAGAGATGTCATGTTTGCTTCTTTTACTTAAATAGAGCTCCCTTTACTTTGGAAGAGTTTCTTAAGAATACAAACCATCACTTACATGAAGGCATATGTGCTTAGTAAAATCTACTTATGTAGAGGATTCATCACCTAAGCGACCATAACTAAGCATCCATAGCACCACTTAAGCGATGGTATCAGATTTTATATACTCTTATCTACACTATTTTAAATTATTTGCAATAACTTCTTCTATTATTGAGAGCTCTAAGCTCAAAAATTATTATGGGGTCATTCATAAAAGCTTAGGGTTGTTATTTCTTGTCCTTTGATTGATTTCTCATCTTCAAATTATAAGATTCCTACCTTAATTCTGTTAATTCTATAACTTAATTCACAATTTTCTTTGTTATTTGGGGGCTTGTCATGCTCAAATTTTGAGCACATTTTCCTTATCTCGTGAGAAACATTATTGTGGATCTAATTTCTGCATTTAATAAGCAGGACCCATAAGGAATTTTTAACCTTGAGTGTAATTTTGAAATATATGTATTATTCTTATCTTATTCACGTATAAATTATTATTTTTGTAGTCTAGAAGAATTTGGAATCTTATCAGAAGGGAAAATTTTTATTTAGGTGTTCATGAGCATATTGTTCTATCTCTAGGTAGGTATGACTTACCTACTTTTAGACTTGGCTTATTTAAGGAATTTATAAGATGAATTGCTAGTTGTTAGGGGGATGTTCTATCTTTGATATGCTTTACTTCAGAGTTTATGTTCTAACTCACTTATTTAGGGATTTAGAGTAGGACTTTTTTGTAAATTCTTAGTTTAGGTAGTCTTTTCTATACTTTGACTAATTTGGCATATCTGGTAGCCTTAGGGACTATCGTTGGAAGCCTTAGTTTTGGATTTGGAAGTTTCTTACCTTTGCTCAAGTTCCTTGGGGATTTATAATTAGTATACCACTTTTTTAAGATGATACCTAGGTTAGCACTGACCATTTAGATATATGATTAAAGGAATACTTTGACTCTCTATTGATGGACTCTTTATTTGTCATTTGATTGATGTGATCATCTTATTATGCATGTAACTTGATTAAATAACCTTGAAAATTTGGTAAATTGGCGTAAACGCATTATTTTGTTTTAAAGAGATATGAGAAATATCTTACTGGATTTGAGGTTTTAAGAGAAAAAATAACTTCTTTAGCCGCAAATTGATTTTGAGCAAGGTATATGGAAAGATGAAAACAATATCAATTGGCATGACATTTATCTCGTACTATATCACTTGGTACCCATTCATATATACTAAATCTTATGCATTGTTTGTTATTTAAAATTATCCATTGATTGTATCCACCATACATACGATTATTGTTTGTTGTTTGTACCTTTTGGGCTTATGGAGATCTGATTAGGTTGTAGTTTGATTATTACTATTATGTTTTTTTGGGCTATTTACTTATATCTCCACTAATTGCTTAGATTAACCTATTACTCTTTTTTAAACCTTATTTATCTTACCTTACCTTACTTATATTTGCACTTTATTGAACTTTTATCATATTTGAGCATACTCGACCTATGATTCCTACTAAGTACCACATATTTTGAGACTCATACTACACTTTTGCATCTCTTTCCTTGATGTAGGTACTTGTATAAGTCATTATTATTGATGTCATCTTTGTGTGGAGTTGTTGAATAGAGATATAGGATGAGCTTTTTCCACCCTGAGCTGCACCATATCCTTCTAATTGCACTAGTCTTATTTTGTACTTTTTGAGACTATTTTGTATATTTTGTACCTATCTAGTACTCCTTATGTTGTAATAGATCTTATACTATTGATATTGGGTCTTGGAAAGTATTTTTGTATATTTATTTTTGCCTCTCCCTATACGTAGTCATGTTCAGCTTATTTCCTTTACTAGTCACTTTATTTAATATTGATAACTTGTTCTTCTTTCTTCTACTAATTGCCTTATTACTTTTCACTTTGGGCTACAATTTTGCCTTACCTACTAGTTAGTTATTGTAGGTACCATCATGACTCAAGTTTTAGGTTATTATAATTTGGTATCAGAGTATAGGTTCACTAGTATCGTTGGTACATGAGCAAGTATCTAGTAGAGTCCTTCGAATTCTTCTAATGATGTCCATATCCAATCTTTGGGAGGTTACAAGACATTCTTAAGAAAATAACACCTTTTTATTCTTTCTCATGCATTGTCTTTATGTTGGCTTTTATACTTTCACTTGTTTAACTTTCTTAAAAATGGTTAGGATGAGGGATAAAACATATAAAAGTAAGGCCCTTACAACTATAGTAAAGGTCTTTATTAAGGGACGAGGTTGGGATCAACCATTAGAATGAGGACAAGTTAGACTGCCAATACCAAATCCAGTTATTTTTCAAAAGCTAGCTACTATATTGTACTAGTTATTGTTCTACAGCAAGCACCAGCAGATCTACAACCATAATAACTAGTGGTCAATAGACCAACCCAGCCTCTACCTAAATCTATTGCCATTTCAGTTCTCCAAGATGCTTTAGCCCATTTGTTAGGTATGATTAGAGGTAACTGATTAATGGGCCCTAGATATTTTCTCAAGGGACAACATAAGATGGACCAGGTATAAAAGTGCAACTTGTAGATGTGACTCCCCAAAATAGAGATTTTATAGTGTCAATGGTTTCTCGATTGATAGAAGCCTGACAAACTATGACTTTTGAGGAGTGAAAGATATTTGGTCAATTCCTTATATCTCCAAGGTTTTCAGGTGTCCTAGGAGAGGATGTGCATGAGATCCTTACCAACTGCCAGGAAAGGTTACATAATCTTGGCCTAGTGGAATCTCGTGTTATGGATTAAACAACACTTTATTTTAATGGTTTAGCAAGGCAGTTATAGAGGGTATATATTCAAAGCAAACTAGTTAGGTCTTCATTTTTTACTTGGGTATAGTTTTTCGAGGCTTTCTTAGAGAGGTATATACCTTACAATATGCATGAGCAACTGAGGGATTAGTTTTTTAGTTTAGATCAAGGTTCCATGACCATGTCCATGTATAAGGCTAGTTTTTATGAGTTAGCTAATCATGATACTATCATTCTACTAGCTAATCATGACACTACCATTCTACCTACTGAGCATGAGAGAGTGTGTTGCGTTGTTAGGGGATTGAGACATAAGCTCTATTAAGATACGAAGAGTATGGTATCTTTAAGTTGGTTGTATTTGGATGTTGTTGATCATACCCCTATTAAGTATTTGTATTATGAAGCTGTGAAGGTTTCCCTAGTAGGGTTTAGTAGCATAGTTAATCTATTTAGCCTAATCCGGCATTACTATATATTATTGATGGGGGTTAGACATTTTATAGTAATTTTTGTTGTCAGAGCCTTAATCAACTATTGCAGGGTTTACATTCTGGGTCTTTATGCCATGGTGACTATTCTGAGCCAGCTAATTTATTTTTCTAGGGTAGAGCACCCCGGGCTTGCTATGATTGTAGAGTTTTTGGTCACTTTGCTTGAGAGTTTCATTGGTGCAGAATCATTAAGGATAGGTAACTCAGACTCATAGATCGTTAGCGCCACTCGATAGAGGTAGTTCTTAGAGGGTAAGGGGTATTTCTTAGGGTTCTCGTAGAGATGGTCAATTATTAGAGATAAATGGGAGATCATATTTTCAGTTTGATAGTGAGCGCAGATAGTTTTATGCCTTTCAATATAGGTCATTTTTAGAGGTATCATACTCAATGATCATAGGTGATCTTAGTGTATTAATAGACAGCTTTTGTGTTATTTGATCCAAGGTCCATTTATTCTTATATGTTGTTGTATTTTGCTTCTCAGTTGGGGATTATTTTCTATCCTTTATTTGTGCCCATGCTTGTAGCTACTCCAATAGGTACATATTTAGTAGTGGATTGGGTTCTAAGATCCTATTTGGCGATTATTGTAAATTATGACACTTAGGATGATCTTATTAAGTTTAATATGGTTGATTTTGATGTTATTCTAGGATGGGCTACTAATCTATTTAGAGCTATTTTAGATTTATTTGCCAAGACCATTACCTTATCTATGTTTGGCCTTTCCTTAGTCATATGGTGGTATTCTGATAGTCACACACCAGCAGGGATTATTTTTTATATTTGGGATAAGTGGATGGTGTCAAAAAGGTGTTTGGATTATCTTACTTATGTTTACAATACAAGTGTTGACACTTATTTCCTCAATGTAGTTCCTGTGTAATGTGATTTTGTAGATGTCTTTCCTACTAACTTGCCTAGCCTTTCTCCTGAGCATGATATTTTCTTTGTCATTGATGTTGATCTGGAAACCAAGCGTATTTCTATTTCACCTTATTGGATAGCTTCTGTCGAGCAGAAGAAGATTAATTTTAACTTTATGATTTAATTTTAACTTTAGGATTTTCTAGGATAGGGTTTTATTAGACTAAATATTTCTCCTTCGGGTGCCCTATTCTATTTGTAAAGAAGAAGGATGGTTCTATGAGTGTGTGCATTGATTATTGAGATTTTAACAAGGTTACTAGGAAGAATAAGTATCCTATGATGTGTATTGATGATCTATTTTACTAGGTTTAGGGTACAGCTATGTTTTCTTAGATGGAAATAGGATTTGGCTACCACCAGATAGCCTTCAGGACTCGCTATAACCACTATAATTTCTTAGTCATGTCTTTTGGGTTGACTAATGCCTTATAAGAATACATGAACTAGATGTACTGTGTGTTTAGGCCTTATTTAGGCTCTTTCATGATTGTGTTTTTTCATTGACGACATCCTTATCTACTCGAGGATCATGAAGGAGCACGAGCAGTTTTTAAGGACTATGCTTTATACTTTGAGAGATCAATGACTTTATGCCAAGTTCTCAAGGTGTGAGTTCTAGCATGATTCTATAGCATTATTGGGGCAAGAAGTGTCTAAGGGTGGGATTATAGTAGACCTGATAAAGAATAAAGTAGTTCATGATTGGGATAGGCCCACTTCTCCTATAGAGGATCATAGTCTTATTGGGTTGGTAGGTTACTACAGATGATTCATTTATGGTTTTCCTTTATTGCACCACCATTGTCTAAACTAACTAGGAAAGATGTCACATTTAGTGGTTTGCTGAGGGTGATGTGAGCTTTCTAAAGATCAAGGCCTTACTCACTTCAACTTTGATTTTGACTCTTCTACTTTTGTGTTAATTTCTTAGTATATTTTGATGATTTAGGTATTGGTTTTTGTTGTGTTCTAATGCAGTAGGTCTGAGTTATAGCCTATGCTTCTAGACATCTAAAGGTCCACAAGTGCAACAACCTTACCCATGATTAGAAGTTGCCAGTGGTAGTTTTCATTCTTAAGATTTATAGGAATTACCTTTATATTGTTGATTGTGATATATTCACTGATGATTATAGCCTGTAGTATATTTAGATCTAGAAGGATCTTAATTCAAGGTAGTGCAAGTCGCTAGAGTTGGTAAAGGGTTATGACATTTTTATTCTATTTCATCAAAGTAAGGCAATTATAGTACAAGATGTCTTGATCCATAAGGTGGTAAGTATGGAGATTTTGGTTTTCTTATCAGTTTTGGAGTAACCATTTGCATTGGACATCCAGTATTTAGCCAATAGGTTGGTTCAACTTGATATTTCTAACCCAAGAGGATTCTTAACCATGTTAAGTATCAGTCTATTTTGTTAAAAAAGATTCAAGGGAGATAGTTTGAGGAAAGCCATTTGTATGGAATTTGAGATTAGGTGTTGAGACATAAGGCTATAAAGTCCTTCTTAGACCTAGAGGTTGTTTTAAAATTTAAGGGTCATAATTACATTCTAAGAAATGGTGATTTAATTTAGTTGATATGGCAAAAAAGCTCATTGTTCTAGATATTTCATTCATCTTGATACAACTAAGATGTATAAAGATTAGAGGCAACATTATTAGTGGTGAGAGACGAAGAGGGATGTAGCATACTTTATATCTCAATATTTGGGATATCAGCAGGTGATGTCCGAGCACCTAAGGCCTGGTTGTTTGTATTAAAGGCTACCCATTCTTGAGTGGAAGTTGGAGCAAATTACTATGGATTACATTATTGGTTTATGGTGCACTTTTTGAGGTTCTAATAGCTTTTGTGTCATTATTGATTAATTGACCAAGTCTACTATTAGCTCTAATCTATGTTTTATAGGTGGTTTATCTTCATGAGGTTCCAGTGTCTATTATTTCATATAAAGGTCTTAGTTCACCTCTTTATTTTAATGAGCTTTTTAGGAGGAGTTGGTTAACCAGTTCGCTCCTAGATAACTTTTCATCCACAGATTAATGGTCAGTCTAAGCAAACTATTTAGGTTTTAGAGGACATAAAAGCATGTGATACGGATTTTGAAGGTTAGTGGGACCAACTTTTAGCCTCGAAATAATTTACTTATAATAATAGCTACTATTCGAGTATCTAGATGGCTCCATTTAAGGCATTATAAGGTATGCAATGTAGAACTCCAATGGGTGGCTTGATGCCTTTATGGCTAGGCCATATGGTATTTGATTTATTATGAGAGTTATTACATAGAGTTTGGGTGACTCGGGATAGCCTACGGGCAACTTAGAATAGCTAGAAGAGTTATGCTACCTTCAAGCTTTGAGTACTGAAGTTCGGAGTTAGTTACCATATGTTTCTTTGAGTGTCGCTCATAAAGGATATGATACGGTTCAAAAGGAGAGGGAATCTCAACACTTAGTACATTATTCCATTTGAGATTCTACATAGCATATTGGAATTTTGGCCTAAAATTACTATTTTTTGACTTGAAAATGGATTTTTGACTACTTTAAATGAATTTTGTTCTTTATAAACAAAAATTAACTATTTATCCTCAGTTTAATATTGAGCACTTTATTTTACTGCTTATTACATATTTAGCCATGATCTGATTCCCATCAGCATATCACTAATTTTTGTCAATTTAATTTCTAGCATGGTTTATGGATATGTTGGAAGATGAGTAAATGGTATGTTTATTGCATTTATGGAATTCTTCCACATTTATTCACTTTCAGGCTTGATTTATATTTATATTGATTGTTGTCAGCACTCACCATGCTTCTAGGGGTAGTTGGGTTTATTTATTATTGTGTGTACCTTTTGGTCTTATGGGGTACAATTAGGTTACTGTTAGATGCTTACTTCATGAATTTCATATAATTTATTTATATTTCTCGTAATCATCTAGCTTTAGCCTATTATTATCTTTCTTACTAATCTTTTCTTACGCTTAATATATATGCACTGTATTATGCTTTTATCATATTATAGCTTAGTCAACCTATGATGTCTATTGAGTATCGAATGCGTTGGTACTACACTTCTGCATCTTTTTCCCTAATGAAGGTCCGAGTGTGAGTCATTGTCACTTATGGCATCCTTGTGTAAAGCTATTGATCGGAGATATAGGGTGAGCATTTGACAACCAAAGCTTATCTATCTCTTTCTATTGTATGATTAGTCTTATTTGTGCTTTTGAAAACTATTCTTTGTATATTACATTAGTTTAGTACTCTTATATTATATTATCTCTTGTTTTGACTATACCGAGTCTAAGAGGATCTATTTTTGACTTATTTAGTAGTTTCCATCCCCATTTGTATGTATGTTCTATCTACATCCCCTATTAGTTGTTTCATTTAGTATTATTACCATAATGTTCTCTCTTTAACTCATTAGCCAGTTATTTTTCATTCTAGGGCATGTATATCGCTTACCTACTGGTGAGTTATTATAGATGCCATTATGGCCTAAGTTTTTTGGTCATGACAATTTTTTATCAAAACCTAGGTTCATTGGTATTATTGGTATAAGACGAAATGTCTGGTAGAGTTCAAAAGATTGGTACAATAACGTCAGTATCCTATTTTTTAGAGGCTAAAGGTTATTCTTTATTAAAAATATCACCTTCAAATTCTTTATCGTGCATTATGTCCATGTTGGTTTCTGTATTCTTACTTATTTTACTCTTTGTTGATGGTTTGGATGAGGGAATAGCAAGCAAGGAAAAGTCACTTGCACCTACAACTAGGGTCTCCGCTAGTGGTTGAGGTTAGTTCTAACCATAGGGATAAGGCTAGGAAAGAGCTCTAGCACCAAAGCTAGTTATGGTACTAGAGCTTGATATTCTACCAGAGCTAGTTGTTGATCTACAACTAGTACCATCAAATTTTCCACCATAGCAATTGGTAGGATAGGGACTAACCGATGCTCCCTCCTAATTTATAGCCATATCTGCTCTATAGGATGCTTTATCCCAATTAAAGGCCATTATTACTGGTTAACTTATATATGGGGACCAAATATCCAATCAGGGAGAAACACAGGGTTAACCAAGCACAGGAGTGTAGCCTGCAGTTACAGCTCCCTGAGTAGATATTTTACTAGTATTTAGAGTTGTTTAGCCAATGGTAAATTGACTATCCATGACTTTTGTGGAGTATAAAATGTTGGGTCAATTCTTAGATTGGCTCCTTCAAGATTTACAGGTGCTCTAAAGAAGGATGCACACAAGTTCCTAACCAGCTACTGGGAGAGAATACATAATCTTAGTTTGGTGGATTCTCATGGTGTGTATTGCACTGCATTATGAGTATACAATTTAGGAAGGTAGTGGTGGAGGGCGTATATCTAGAGAATACAAGTTAGATCTCCTTTCTTGACTTAGTAGTAGTTTTCCTTGGCTTTCTTGGGGAAATATGTTCTGCACAGTGTTCGTGAGCAACTAAGTGATCAATTTTTGAGATTGGAGAAGGGCTCCAAGACCGTATATGACAATGAGGCTATATTTCATGAGTTATCCAGGCATGCTACTTTGATTATACATATTGAGCCTGAATGGTGTGTTGCTTCATTAAGGGATTAAGATGTTTGCTTCGTATATCCACTAGGAGTATGGTATCCTTGGGTCACTCATTATAGGATGTTGTTGGTCATCCCTATAAAATTAAGGATTTACATAACGAGGTCTATTAGGTCAGCAATAAAACACCTCTACTTTAGGGTCGTTATAATAGGTCATAATTCTGAGATAGAGGTTTTCTGAGTAGGGGTCAATAATAGTATCAGTAGCATAGTCGGTCTAGTCATCCTTCTTAGAAATTACTTAAGATTATCAAGGGTTATCGACCTAGTTATAGTGATTTCAAGGGTCAAAGCTCTAATGTTAAAGCTCTAATCAACTCTCTGAGGATTGTATTTTGAGGTCTTCTGGCTATAGCAATATTATCTCATAAGGGTAGGACACCTCGAGTTTGTCATGATTAAGGTATTATCGGTCATTTTTCTAGAGAGTATCCGTAGTGATAGATGATCAACCCTTTAGTATAGGTAGCTGAGCCTCTTAAATCAATGGCGCTATCAACTAGAGATGGTTCGTAGAGCGGTGGGGTAGTTTCAGAGTTCTTAATAAGGTCGCTAGTCAGGCAGGATAGGTAGTCGATCAAGTTCTTAGTCTAGTAGTTTGCACTGATAGTTATATGACTTTCTCAAAAGTCCATAGGTGGTGGAATCATATTAATCATAAGTATGATTTTGGTGTGCTGATAGTTAACCTCCATGTTATTTGATTTAAGTTTAATTATTCTTATGTGTTAGTACATTTTGCTTCCTGATTGGGAATGATTAGCAAGACTTTATCTGTGCACATTCCTGTAGCTACTCAAATAGGTGATTTTAGTAGTGGATTGGGTTTTGAAAGAATTTGGTGATTAATATGGAGTATGACACTTGGAATGATATTATTCTTCTTAATATGGTTGATTCTGATGATATCCTTGGGATGGACTAGTTATGCCCTTATCGCATGGTCTTGGATTTCCTTGCCACGAACACTACCATAGCCATGCCTAACATTTGGTAGATTTTTGATAGGAATGTACTGGCATGGATTATTTATTATATTTAGGTTAGGAGGATTATTGTGAACGGGTTTTTGGATTATCTTTATTATATTGGTAATATAAGGGTCGATACTTCTTCTCTTAATTTTGTTTATATAGTCCATGATTTTGCTAATGTCTCTCTTACCGACTTACTAAGCCTCTCACCTGAGCATCGTATTGAATTTGTTATTAATTTTGAACCTGACACCCAGCCTATTTCTATTCCAACTTACCATATGTCTCTTATGAAGTTAAGAGAGCTTAATTCTCAACTTTAGGATTTGCTGGGTAAGGGTTTTATCAAACTTAGTGTTTCTATTTGGGGTGCTCTACTTTAATTGTAAAGAGAAGGATGGTTTTATACATATGTGTATTGATAAAGGACAGTTATATAGGTTGACTATAAAGAATAAGCATTTGATGTCGCATAATGCTTATTTATTTGACTAGCTTTTGGATGCAATCATATTTTCTAAGATTGACTTGACATCTAACACTATTAGTTGAGGATTATGGCGGTGGACATTCCTCACTCGTTATGGCCATTATGAGTTACTAATGTTGTCTTTTAGGTTGACCAATGCTCAAGAAACATTTATAGAATTGATGAACCATGTGTTTAGAACTTATTTCGACACATTCATTGTAAAACTCATTGTCAACGTCCTTGTATACTTAAAGTATGGTGAAGATCACGAGCAACTTTTAAGGGTTGTATTCCACCCTTGTAGATATCAAAGACTCTATGCCAATTTTTAAAAGTGCAAGTTCTATCTTTAATATATAGGATTCTTAAAGCATATAGTGTCGTTGATAGGATTATGGTAGACTCGGAGAGGACTAACGTAGTCTTGATGGGCTAAGCCCACTTCTCCTATAAAAGTTTGTAGTTTTGTTAGGTTGGCAGGCTTTTAAAGAAAATTCATTGATTGGTTTTCTTCTACATTAGTACCACTGAATTAGGAAGGATGTCCTATTCTAATGGTCCACTGAGTGTGATTCAAACTTTTTGAAGCTCAAAGCCTTACTCACTTTAGCTTTGATTTTGATTCTTCTAGTTGATGACTAGAGGTTTTAGGTCTATTATAGTGCTTTAGCTGTTGTTTTGGTTTATATTCTGATGAAACAATATTGTATGAAAGCATATGTTTCTAGAAACTTGAAGGAGCATGAGCACAACTACCTCACCCATGACTTGGATTGGCGATACTAGGTTTCACTACTAAGATTTAGAGTAATTACCTTTATGGTATTCATTGTGAGATATTCGCCAATCATCAGTCTTTAGTAAATTCTGAGCCAAAAAGATCTTACTTTAAGGTAGCACAAGTGGTTAGAGTTACTAAAGGACTATATTATATTCCTATCTTATACCCACAAGGAAAGGAAAATATTATAGCAAATGTACTGAGCCAGAAGGTAATGACCATAGCGAGTTTGGCTTTTTATTAGGTTTTTGAGTAATAATGCTCTTTGGTATCTAGTCTTTAGTAAACATATTAGTTTGACTTTATATATATGACTTCAAGAGGATTCTTACTCGTGTTGACGTAGTATACTATTTTAGAGTAGATTTAGGAGTGCCAGTTTAAGAATAGTTGATTATGTGGCATTCTAGATCAGGCGTGAATGGGTAAGTCAAGGAAGGCCGCCTTGGAACTAGGGGGTATGTTGAGATTCAAGGGTTGTATATGCATTTTGAGGATGTGAAATTGGATTAAGTTGATATCATAGGAGGCTCATTGTTCTAGATATTGCATTCATCCTTCTTCAGCTAAGGTGTATTGGGATCTAAGGCAATATTATTGGTAATGTGGAATAAAGAGAGATATTGTGGAATTTGTATTTTAGTGTTCATATTATCAGCAAGTGAAGTCTGAGCAGTTGAGCCTTGGTTGTTTCCTTAAGAGGCTAGCTATTCCTAAGTAGAAGTGAGAGTGAATTATTATAGTTTTTGTGGTTAGTTTATAGTTCATTTCTTGATTTTAGGACAGCATTTGGGTCGTCGTTGATTAATTGACCAAGTTTATCCACTTTGTACTTATTCAGTCTTCCTATAGTGTTAAGAGATTTGCTTGAATATATGTTCGAGAGGTGGTACATCATCATGGGATGCATGTGTCTATTATTTCTGATAGAGGTTCGTAGTTCACCTCTAGCTTTTGGAGAGCATTTTAGCAAGATTTGGGTTCCCAGATAGACCTAAGAATAGATTTCCACCCCAAGATTGATAGTCAGTTGAGCGTACTATTTAGGTTTTAGAGGACATGCTCTGAGAAAGTGTTTTAGATTTTTAGAGCTTAATGGGATCAATTTCTAGCCTTAGTAGAGCATTCCTATAATAAAAACTACCATTGCGTATCCAAATGTCTCCATTCAATGTGATTTATGGCAGGCAATATAGATCTCATATCGAATAGTTTGATGCCTTCAAGGCTAGGCCAAGGCATACTAATTTTTTGTGATAGTTATTGGAGAGATTTTGGGTGATTCAGGATAGACTTCATCTAACTCAAAACAAGAATAAGAGTTATGCAAACTGTAGGCTTTGTGTATTGGAGTTTGGAGGTGGTAACCGTTTGTTTCTTTAAGTGTTGCATATGAAAAACATAATAAGGTTCGAGAAGAGGCACAAGTTCATCCCCAAGTATATTGGGACATTTGAGATCCTACAAAAGGTTGGAGATGTAGCTTATGATTTAGCCTTTCCTTTAGCATTTTCAGCTATTTACCCTATTTTCCATTAATTGATTTTTCAGCGTTATATTCTAGATGTGTCTAACATGCTCAAGTCGGATTCGATTTAGTTGTATAATAGGTTGACTTTAGAAGAGGAGTTGATTGTTATTTTAGCCATATATGTCATATAATTATGATCTAGAGAGAATAAGGGGTCAAGGTTCGGTAGAAACACCATTCATTCGAGGAGGCAACTTAGGAGACCGAGAACGAAGTGCAGAAACACTATCCTAACTTGTTCTAGACTTCAGAAACTTCTTGACTCTTGACAATTGAGGAATAAACTCTTTTTAGTAGTGTATGTTGTAATGACCCTCAAGTTATTTTTTTTATCTCTATCCTTTTCTGCATTTAGAGCTTTCCTGTAGCGGCCTCAAATTATTTATGACTTGTTTGGATTTGTAATTGAGTTCTCGAAAAGTATTTTTGGTTTCTATGTCCATTTCCCTATTTTGAGCTTTTGGAGTTAAAAAGTGGTGTTTGTCTAGAACTCCTAGTAACTTACCTTAGATAGAAATTTTTAACAGCTTTGTTAGCTTAAAAATGTGGATTTTAGGCTAGGGGACCTTTGGTTTAGGTCTCGGGGAATCTGTGCTTATTTTCAACTATTGGTTGGAAATTTGTAATAAAAATGGAATAGTGGGTGCGCAGTCCACATTTTGTTGAAATCACCTTTGTTAGGAATTTTGATAGTTCTGTTGAGTTCGTAATGACTCTTCCGATAGTGTAGTATATGCCTCTGTTGCAATTTTGTTAGGAGTTAAAATAATTTTTGCAAACATTGATCACTAATTTTGATGTAGTCCTATGGTTAGGTTTGAAGCTTTAATAAGGAGATAGGACGATCAAATATCATAATACATGAATAATTGACAAGGGAAGCCATTTAGGAATATCTCGACCAAGGTGTAGTCTAAGATACACAAACTCTTTAGTTTTGGTGCCGCACCTACAATGGATATTTCAAAAAATACTCTAATTTTGGTGAATCCAACACGCACGCATTGACATTATTAAATAGTCGAAACAGCATAGTGTGTAGTTATTGTAATAGGTTAGGACACACCTGAGACGTATGTTATGACCCAAGTTTAGTTATTATAATAGGCTTGGACATACTCGTTAAATATGTTATTCTTTTCATAATCAGATAATTGGGGTTTATCTTTTCCTTTGGTTCACTATGATATTTGGTTTCCTTACATAGTCGTTCAACCTTAAGGTTTCATTATTTTTGTTATCTTCATTGATGATTATTCAAGAGATACCTATATTTATTAATGAAAGATTTCTCTGATACCATGTAAAGATATGGCACATGGGTCTAACTCAACCCCCAAAAGATAGCTTATGTCGGGAGGATCTCCCAAGCACATATAAGAAGACCAATCAACTATTCCTTTTTTAATATGGGACTCATAACAACTTGAATACCCTGTTTATCAAGTCTATAAAAGTTTTAGGATCATTTGTTAGTTCTAAAATAAATAACGATAATTTTGTATGGACCATACCGAGTTCTGAAGGTTGTCTTTAAACTGCTAAACTCCCTAAATCTTAGTTGATGATAATCGGATTTAAGATCAATCTTAGAGAAATAGCTGGCACCCTAAATCTGGTTAAATAGGTCATTAATCCCTGGGATAGGATACTTATTCTTGATTATGACCTTGTTTAAATAACAGTAGTCAAAAAACATCCTGAGAGAACCATCTTTCTTTTACACAAAAAAGGGTAGGAGAACTAACGGGGAATACTAGTCAGATGAAGCCTTTATTTAAAAGGTCTTTCAACTATTATTTCATTACCTTAAGCATAGCTAGAGCCAGTATGTAAGGAGGACGAAATCTAGGTTGTGTATTTTTAATAAGGTCCATCCTAAAGTCAATTTCTCGGTCATGTAGGACTCTGGGAAAATCATATGGAAACACTTTAGAAACTTACTAATGAATGGAATTGACTGAAGAGATAGGGTGTCATACTTGGAGTCCTTTACTAAAACCGAATGATAGATTTATCCCTAAAAATCATCTTTCTACTCTTAAGGTAAGAAATGAAAATAACAATATGCATTATAGGACTACCTTTACACTCTATGATAGGCTCATTTGGAAACCAAAATATTACGTTTTGGTTCCATAGTCAACTAAGGCATAACAAGAATGTCGTCTATCTATGCCAAGAATGATATAAGATTAAGCTATGTTAATTCAACTAGGTCAGTTGTGGTGACTCCGTGGAGGACTGATACTGGGCAATTTATGTACACCCTTCTAAATGTGACTGACTCACCAAACGTGGTGGAAATAATAAAAAGTTCTAGGAGTTGTTGCGAACTGACTCTAAACATAAAAGCAATATATGGGGTCACAAAATATAAAGTAGTCCCAGTATTTAACAAATCATCCATCATGCAAAAAGACCTACAATATATAAGTTACTATACTCTTGATCCTGTCTGGATAAAAGTGCGTAAAAGTGATTATAGTGCACCTAGTCTAGAAGTGGCACCTCGTTGAGTTGTGTGTCCTGCTTGAGATACTAAATAAGTAGACTGAGCTTGACCGCCTCTATTGTCCTTTTTGGCAGAGGGGAAATCTCTCAACTAATGATATAATGACCCTCTAGGTCATTTTGTTCATTGCCCTAAGTCATTTATGACTTGTTGAAGCTAACAGTTCAGTTACTGGGCAGTTCATCAGTTTTTTAGAGCCAATTCTCTATTTTAAAGTCTTTGCTTGTTAGAACTAGCTATCGAGCAAAAACTTTGGTCAAAGAACCTTGTATGTAATTCAAATAATTCCTACAGCTTTAGAATGTTGATTTTAGACTAAGTGGACCTGTTGTTTGGGTGCCAAGGATTTCAGACTAATTCTGCGCTATTGGATGGAACTTAAGAAAAATAAAACTTAGTTATGGGACCTACTTTTCATCAAAATAATCTCCAATGGAAATTTTGACTACGCCATTAAGTCTAAAACATCAAATTTGATAGGGTAGAATAGTTCATTCATATATACGAGATTTCAAACAAATCTCGAGGGGTTGATGCAGACTTGCGAAATACCAAAGTCGCCAGTTGGTGCACCCGCTTAAGCCCCCTTTGGGTTACCTAAGTGAAGAAGAGCGAAAATGGCCACCTAGTCACTTAAGCAACTGGGCTTGCCCAAATGAGAGCCACTTAAGTAGTGCCCTCACCGCTTAAGCGGCAAGAGGACCGGTTAAACGGTAGGCATGCAGGCAGTGGGTACCCCTAAAGCAACACTTGGCCACAAAGGCGGTGACCGCTTAAGCGACCTTATATCTGCTTAAGCAGTACCTAAGCACCCTTTAAATGTCATCTCTACCTAATTTTCATCCATTTTTCACACAAATTCAAGAGTGAAAACCATTAGATACATTGGCAACATTAGAGAGACATTGATAGAATATTTAGGTTGTTCGTAAGCTTAAATTTTGCATTTGTTCTTTGAATTCTTGTTATGTTATCATCAATTCCAAGGATAATTTCTCATAATTTACCCAGAATTCCTAGAATATTGGTCGATTGATTGTACCACCATTTGAACTCAAAATTTACCAATTATTAGGGATAAATGTTCATTAAGCATAGAGGGACGTGTTGCCAATTTTGAAAGTGCGAATTCACAAATAAGCCCCACATGGGATTTTTACATAATTTTGGAGCCAAAGCTCAAATGTACAATATGGTTTTATTTTCTTAATATTCATGGGGAGATTATGATTTTGATAGCATGACATCTTGTGAAAACTTATAAAAAAGGAAAATCGATGACTCGGCAGATTTCTTCAAGCTTTTCTTCGGCATCCAGGTAGACTAAGTTTACATTCCTCATAGATTGAGCTAATTCGTTGTATACTTATGATATTATGCTATATATGGATGAGGTATTATGTGTTGGAGATATAGTTAGTATTACTAGGAATATTTAGCCATTTAAGGAACAATAAATTATGTGTAATCAGCTTAGTTACACATGTTTTATGTAAAATAGATATCTAAGGTTTAATTATAGCTTATTTAACTTGTAAAAGTAAATTTAGATACCTTAACCTAGATTGGGGTAGATTTTGCCTTAGAATGGATTTTAGGGATTAGAAGTAGGCCCTCCATCCCACCATAGTCAAAGATTCTTTTTAGCTCCTAGTGTACTTATTGGGCGTATTATATCATTAAATTTCATATTAAGAGTTGAAGAAACTAGGTTGTTTATTCTTATACTATATTGGTAGATGGGAGTTGGTCTTAGTTTCGAACTAAGTTTGGTGATTTTTCAAGTCCAACAATTGATGACATGAGTTTCAGTTCAAGTTAGGTAATTGATGATATGAGTTCCAGTTTAAGTCCAACAAATGAGTGGTTGACTTCGAGGAGGAGCTCGTGTTTATATTAGCAAGTTATGCTAGGCTATTACGCTCTAGATAGATTTGAGTAGTTAAGGTTCAATGGAGGAATCACCCAGTAAAAAAGGCCACTTGGGAGATCAAGAGTGAGATGCGGGCCCAGTACCCTCACCTGTTTGATGCTTTAGGTACATCGTAATCCTTTACTTTTATGGATGAAAGCTCTTTTAGTGAAGGATATTGTAATGACCCACCAGGTCATTTTCTGCATCCCAGCTTATTTTAGCTATTTAGATCTTCCTATAGCTGCACCAAGTCATTTATGACTTACTTGAGCTAACAATTCAGTTACCCAGCAATTCATTTGGTTTTTAGAACCATTTTTCTATTACAAAATCATTTTTTGTTAAAATTTGCTACTGGGTGAAAAATTTAGTCAAATGACCTTATACACCTATTCTGACAGTTCCAACAACTCTAGAACATTGATTAAAGGCTAGGTAGACTTTTTGTTCAAGTCCCGACTTTCAGACTCATTTTGGGATATTGGCCAAAACTTAAGAAAAATGACACTTAGGTGTGGGATCTACTATTCATTGAAATGACCTTGGATGGATATTTTGAATACACCATTGAGTCTGGAATGTTGAATTTGATAGGATAGCATAGTTCATTTGTGTATACGAGATTCCTAATGAATCCCAAAACAACAATGTAGACTTAGAAAAATACCAAGTCTCCAGTTAGTGCACTTAGCCGGTGTGCCCATTTAAGCGCCCTTTGGATCGCTTATGAAGAAGGGCAAAAACTAAGAAAGCTGGTTGTTTAAGCAACCGGGATTGACCAGCAAGAACTAAAACACCCTAGTTTTGACCCTTAGAAATTTTCTTGAGTTTGTCCTTCTAGACACCATACGTCTTGAGGGTACTTGTCTCATGATGTGGATACATTTTTGGGTCCTCAACTCATATGATAATTAGTGTGGTTTTTGTGTTCACTGTCCAAGGTATGAGAAGGCATCATACTAGTCGTATGTTAGGGATACAATTTGGTCATTGTGGTCATACGTTTGATAGTGTTGGGATCCAAGTTGTTATCTAGGGTACGAGTGGTGGGTAATACTCGTATGTTGTGGGTACGGTTTGGGTGGTGTGGTCGTACCCTTCTGCGCACCATTTCTAAGATTTTAAGCTGAGGGTACTTCAGAAATTTACCACCCTAAACCCCTAAAGTCCCCATGTCTTATAACACTTTGTGGCCTTTCATAACATACTTTGAAAGATCAAAACAATCCTAAAACTCTCTCTAATCTCTCTCAAGAAGATTGGGCTAGGGTTTTTTTCAAGTGTTCATCTAGAGGCTTAAAGACCAAATTCTCTTCATGAATCTTCGTAAATAAGGCACATTACTCTTCACTCATTGTTAGTTAAGCTAAATTCATTTTTTAATGAATAGTTTCATAGTTTAATTATGGGTATTATTTAGCTTTCAACTATGTGTTAGGGGTTTTGGTTGTTGATGGATGAATTTTTTTTCCCATGTTTTATTTATGGGTTTTTATGTTATAATGGTGATTTGAACATGTTCTTGCGTGGGAATGGCCAATCAGTACTTGGTTTTGGTTTTGGAAACTATATGCCCTCAACATATTTGATAAAATGTTAGTGAGAATGGTTTTGTCACATAGTTTGACTTCTATGGAAAACCTTGCACTGCATAATATGGTAATGGAAAACAAATTAGTTTGATTGGTTTTAAATGGTTGGGAAAGGCCTTGGTGGCCATAAAACCCAAATTGACTGTTTTGGAATGGAAATTGGCAATAAACTCAACCCACTTGCATAATTGTTTTTGATTTATGCATTACTACTTGGTTTTGTTTGTTTCTTGACACTAGTGCATGGCATAAATGGTTAATTGATTAAGTATGGTTTTGAAAACCTTGTGAGGTACACGGGAATCCTCTAAGTGAACTTATAATAAAAACCCTGTGGGGCATACTGGAATCTCTCAACTGATTTTAATAATAGGGTCTATGTGGTAAATGGGAATCCCCTAAGTTTTGTTTAATGACATTGCTTGCAAGATATAGTCAAGTATGACGATACCACTTTATAATGCCTTAATAATTGACTCCTGGAATTGTTGGTTTGGTTATGTATTAAATGTTTTAATTAGGCAATAATAGTGGGTTGTGATAGCTAGCCATGAAAGTGTGAGTCCGAAAGGTTGACATAGGAAACTAATGTTTGTGAGGGTACTTGTGGGGTATCCATGAGGGTCGGTCTTGATGATCACGTACTTGTGGGGTACTTGATGTTTCGGACTCATACTTTCATGAGGGTCGGTCTTTATGATCACGTACCTGTGGGGTACAATGGAATCCCCCTGGTACATATATGTACATATGTATCATAGAGGGCGAAGGTTACAAGAGAATCCCCTACCCCTATGATATCTCTAGTACTTGCATCTACATGCATTGTGGCCCATCTAGGGGGTAACATTGGACCCATATAACCCATGTGTGGATTATGACAATAATGCTAAATAACCCAGGTAATGGTTTCATATGCATGCTAAACTCGGTTCCCTTTCCCAGCATGATATATATATATATATGTATCTGTATATGATTGCATATGATTATCTACTTTGGTTTTGGATAATGGTATTATTTTATCCTTAATCTTGAGTACATGCTAGTATTCACACGTTAACCCATCTTCGGGCGCTATATCGCTATGCAATGCAGGAACTGGCCATACTAGCACACCTCCTGCTCAGTGACTTAATGATTTTAGGACAGCTTGAGTCTGACTGAAGTGATGAGCTTTTATTCTTCAGAAGGCCCATTTCATGCTACGGTGTACCTTATGATTTTACTATTCTTTTGATATTTGTCTTTGTCTATGGTATGGGGTATGTCCTGACTAGATATTTTTTTCATTATTTAGGGGCTTTGTATGGACAACTGTGGACGTGGGTATGGAATGGATATGGTTTTTGTTATTGTTGGGTTTGATTTGCTATTGGTTGATTTAACTTAGTTGGGTTGGTCTCGGCTATAGGCGTATCCTAAAGTCATTACAGTTTGAATAACTCTATCTTGTTATATGTTAAAAATTCATCCGATTTAGGGATATGTTGGTTGGTTGGTTTGGTTATCGAGGGTGGTTTCTGGTCCTTGTTGGACTTGAGATACCCATTATGACAAGGCCCAGGTTTGAGTCATACCAAGCTAAGGGTCGCTTAAGTGGATACCTCACCGATTAAGCAACAGGAGGACCACTTAAGTGGTAGGTATACAGGCAATAGGTACCGCTAAAGTGGCACTTGTCCGCAAAAGTGGTTACCGTTTAGACGGCCTAGTGTCTGCTTAAGAAATACTTAGGACCTTTTTAAATGTCCTATTTACCTGATTTTCTCCCATTTTCCACACAAATTCAGGAGTGAAAAACCCTGAAAGTGTGGAAACTTAGGAGAAACATTGATAGGATATTTTAGGGTGTTCGAAATCTTTGATTCTCGTTCCTTCTCTAAATTTTTGGTAAGTTTTCATCAATTCCATGGTTAATTTATCATAATTTCCCCAAAATCCATAGAATATTGGTGGGTTGATTGTAGAACTATTTGATTTTGAAATTTACCCATTCATAAGAGTAAATATTCCTTGACAATAGAGGGACGTGTTGCCGGTTTCAAAAGGGTAATTTTACAAGCGGTCCCCAAATAGGATTTTTATGTAATTTTGGTTCCGATGCATAAAAGTACAATATGGGTATTGTTATTCTCATATTACTGAGTAGATTATGATATGGATAGCCTGGCATTTTATGAAAAGTTCTCAGAAAGGGAAATTGATAACCTAGCAGATTTCTTCAGGCTTTTCTTTGACGTCCAGGTTGGCTACATTTACCTTCCTAAAAATTGAACTAATTTTTAGTATACTTATAATATTATACTAGATATGGGTTGGGAATTAGGTTTTGGGGATATAATTAGTTTTATTTGGAATATTTAGCCAATTAAGGAACTGTAAATTAGGGATAATTAGCTTAGTTAATCAGGCTTTAGGTAAAATTGCTATCTTAGGGCTAATTATGGCTTGTTTAATCTAGAAGTAAATTTAGATACCTTAGCCTAGTTCAGGGTTGATTTTTTCATAGAATAAATTTTGGGAATTAGAATTGGGCCCTTTCAACCCACATTAGGCCAATATTTTTTAGCTCCTTTTGTACTTATTAAGAGTATTATATTTTAAATTGCAAATTTAAAGTTGAAAAGACTAGGTTCTTGATACTTATGCTATATTGGTACTTGAGAGTTGGTTCTAGTTCCGGACAAAGTTTGATGATTTATTGATATTGAGTTCTGGTTCAAGTCTGGCAATTGATGGCATGGGTTTCTGTTTAAGTCAAACAATTGATGTCATGAGTTTTTGCTTAAGTTTGGAAAATGACTATAATATTGAGTTTCGATTTGTGTCTGGCATTGAGAGTTCATTTTTTGTATGCTTTGGTGTGGACGATTCTATGGTCATGGTTTGATGTTTGGTAAATTTATAGAATTTCAATCATTTACTTTCTTAATTGCACCTTTTAGGCTTATGGTGGCCCTTGTTGTGTTATTTACTTTTCTGCACTTACTACTTTATAGGTGTCAATTTTGTGGTATTATTTATGCTCTCTTTCATATTATATTTGCTTCGATTATTGACGACGTCAAAACAATACCTCTTCTAGATGATGATACGGTTGTTGTCAAAATGTAGTAACCCAACAGAGTTGGGATCAAATCCCAAGGGAACACGTTGAATCGTGGATCTCATCAATTGTATTTGGCAAGCAGAACACGAAAAGTAAATGGGGGTTTTGATGTAGGAATCTTGAGCAAGCAACTATATTAACTTCGGTTACATAAGGATTGTGTTCCCCCTGGCTTCTCAACTCTCTAGGCTTATCGTGCTTTATTAAACCAACCTAAATCCTTGCATGCAGAATTAATAAGTTATGTACCTTCTATAGTCTTTTGGATGAGCAGAAGGATTTGACCCTTTACCTTTTTAGTCTCAAGATGTCGCCTTACTAAACCTTATCATGATCTCAATTAACTATTACCTTCCTATCGGTTAGTTGCTTCATTGACTCTGAATTTTACCTTACCTTACTCCATGTTAACTATAGCTCTATTTGTGGCCATAAATGGTCTTCCCAATATAATGGGCATCTCGGTGTCAACCTCACAGTCCATGATGATAAAGTTAGGCAAAAAGATGAACTTATCCACCCTCACAATCACATCAAAAGAGATTCCAACAAGCTTCTTCACTGTGCGGTAATCCACCAACAGCCGCATCAAAGTTAGTTCCAAAGAGTTCAAGACCAATTGCTTGAATACGGATAGTGGCATCAAATTAATGTTGGCCCTTAAGTCACACAAGGATTTAGAAAATTTGGATGACCAAATAGTGCATAGAATAGTGAATGCTCCTAGATCACCCTTTTTTCTATACCAAAGATCTAGTCGTGACTGCACTGCATAGTGCATACCATCAATATCCTCAACTGTCAGTCATTTCTTTTGTGTGACCAATTGTTTTGTGAACCCAACGTATCCAAGCATTTACTCCAACACCTCAAGAAGAGGTATGTTCAAGCTGATACACCCAAATTACACCTCTTTTATGATAGAGTAAGTGGTCCTCATCAAATATATAACCCAAGAAGGTCAGGGTCAAATCCCACAGGGAATATGGTGTTAATTAAGACTATTCATGTTTTGATCGACTAATAGCTAAGAGTTCCCTTTAATTTAAGGGTGTTTAATAAAATGATCAATTGTCACTATTCACTTTGTTACAATAACTCAAAGTCAGTGCTTTAATATTTCAAATTAATGAAGTAATAAAACTATAGTTGTGTTCATTATGAGTATTTATGCTTATTAAACAATAGTTTAAACGTTAGATTTTTATGACATACAGGAAACAACAGATTATCATTATCGATGATTCATCCAAGCATCATTCAACCTAATTAGAATCTAGATTTCTAAGTCTTTCAAACTTAGGAAAACCTTATATTCAAGATGATTTCATCTTGAGTTGACTAATCTTATTACATCATTAAACATTAGATAGAAATTAACCTTCTCAAATCCTCATTGATAATTCACTACTTTTAGTTGATTTCTCAGTTCGAACAAAGAAACATAAAGCAGGTTCTATTGTTTTCAATTAATAGAAAACATGTAATACAATAGAATTATCAATCATAGAAAGAGATAACATATATTAATTGAATTAATAAGACATTACCCATAGATCCCACAACTCAAGTTATGAGAATTAGTTCCTAATGAAATTGAAAGAGATAACATATATTAATTCAATAATTCAAGCAATTAACTTAAAGAAAATGGTGTTGAAGATTATTCTCCTTCAAGTTCAAACAAGGATCCACAAAACCACAACAATATTAAGAAACCAAACTTAAGAGACCAAAATATAAAAATTGTTGTTTGTGAATAAGTTCAAGATGCCTATGAAAACATAAGATTTTTCTATAAATACTTAAGATCTTCCAGTTTTTGAATTTAAAATTCCAGCTTTTCCTCCCCATAGTTGATGACCTCTTGTGACAGCTTATCAGATAAGTCATCAACAGCTCTTTCCAATCCGTGTTCACTACCTACAGATGATGACATTAAGTGACGACTTATTAGTTGATTGACGACTTCTCAGACAAGTCATCGACAGCTCTTCCCAGCTATTATACACTTCCTACAGGTTACCACTTTATCTAATCTCCATTAAGAAGTTGATGAATTATCAGACAAGTCGTCGACTTAAATTCTTCAGCAACTACATTGTGTCAATAGGTTGATGATTATCAGACAAGTCATCATCTAAAATCATCAAAACATAATTTCTCATATACTTCACCAAAAAATCATCCTTCTTGATGTAGTTATCATAGGTTTTCATGCATCTCGACCTCTCTGCAAAATCACATGAAATATAATAAAAAACAATAATAGTTACTTAAGAACTTACAATTATTTCAAGTTAAAAGCCTTAAATATTCTAACACAAAGTTGGCACTTCACAAGCTCAATACTTTCAGCATCTCAATGAATTGGTTGAACTTACCTTCCTCTTTTTTTTTTCTTCAATATTTGAGGAAAAGGTAGGGGTGGTCTCATAATTTTTCTGATTTCTGGATCAATAACCGAACCCTTACCTTGGTCTTCAGTAGCTTACCTTTATCACTTGTTACATTTTCAGACTTAACAATAAGTATCTCATCATCAGCTGCTTCTGCAGCAGGTCATGAGAGATCCATAGTAGTGATACCACTCCTCATGGCAATAGAAACTTGTAACCATTATCTTTCAGATTTTGCATCGTGTTGCTCAGAAGGGTACCTGGCTGCTTCTTGGTTAGAGTTAGTGATCCAACTGCTAGATAGCAGTGGCATATGACTCGACCTTCTACGTCAATCTTAAAATGTCGACCTTAATCTCCTTAATGTTAATCTCTTGATTTTCCTAACCCTTACCAACTTATATAGAACATCTTCTATTCCGGATTCTACATCTCATCTAGCAAGTGGAATGTACCTATCTTCCTTCTCTATATAGTTATCCTTCTTTCTGTAGTTACTCTCTCTCTCTCTGTGCTACGGTCTCTGTATCTGTCATTGTAGTTTTGACCTTGGTTTCCTTGCCCTTAGACTCAAAAACCCGCCAACTGATGATCTAGATAATTTACTTCCTCCTCCAATTCTGACTCATAAGTTTACCTTCCCAGAAGTCGCTGCTGCAAGCTACTTTGTTAGTACCCTAAGATCAATTTTTATCACTGCAATCTCTTATGCTATGATCTCATCAGCTACGTTCTGGTCCCAGGAGGCACCAATAGCATAAGTGTCAGATCCTCTCTCAACCTCCTAAGTTTTCCACCTTCAATTAGTGAGTGAGATCTAATCTAACGTCACTGAAGCTGTCTCCTAGTCCAATCTCATAAATGATCCTCCAGATGTGGTATCTATTATGGCTTTCGAGATAATGGTCAAGGCTCGGTAGAATATCATCAATAAGATAATCCTTGAAAACCAATGATTGGGCACCAAACTCAGTTTCTTCATAAACTTGAACAATGCCTCAAGCATAGATTCTAACTTCAGCTGCCTAAAATTATAAATATTATCCTTAAGCTACAATGTCCTGGATGGAGGAAAGAATCTATTCAATAATTACTTGCGTAACTCTTTCCATATAGTGAAAGAACCTTTTGGAAGTTCCCCTTACTATAAAGACGATTATCCTTTAAGTGAGAATAGGAAAAGCCTCAGTTTAAGTGCTTCCTAATTCACCCTAGGATTTGTATATGAACTGTACATCTCAATGAAATTTGAAAGGTGCAAGTTGAAACACCTAGGCTTCAGACCCTTAGAAAAATTCCCTTGTTTGATGTTTCTGGGAAATGTACGACTCAAGGGTAGTAGTTGTACCCTAGGATATGACTTGGGGACCCCTCACTTATATATTAGGCAGTGTAGGCGGATACATTCTATCTAAGGTATGGTTTAGCCTCTCCCAAGTCATATGTTAGGGTATGGGTTGCATATTGCCTAGTCCAAGGCATTATAACTTGGGTATGGGTTATAGGGTACCACTCATACCTTAGGGTATGAGTCATGCATGTGGAGTTATATATTGGTCAGTTTAGGGGTCCATGGTGAGGTCTAGGATATAAGTTAGGGTACCACTTGTACCCTAGGGTACGAGTCAAGGAGGTAATTCGTACCCTCCTGGATTCCGCTTTCAGCTTTTAAGCTGAGGATATTTTATAATTTTCCACCCCTGAACCCTTATAAACCATGACTTATAACCTTATTTGGCCCTTAATTCTTCGCATATACCATATCAAAACACTCCTAAATATTCTCTAAACTTCTCCAACAAAGATTAGGGATGGGGTTTATCAAAAAGGCCATCTAGAGAATTGAGGACCAAGAATCTCCTCATGAATCATCTTGTATAAGGCATGTAACTATTGTATAATTGTTAGTACAAAATTATAATGTGTTTGAACATTGATTTGGATTCTTGAAAGATGGTTTTGAAATCAAATATTGAGGGTCTTGATGCTATTGATAAGTATTTTTTACTCTTGATTTAAATAATGTTTTCACATGCATTTGGTAATGGTTTGCACATGTGGGTGCCTGTTGATTGTGGTTTAATAAATGGGTTATGGTTAACCCTAACCTTAATGGTTATTAGCTTGGTTTTGGTCTTGTTAAATGTGTTCCCACAAGGTATTTGTGAAAATGTCTAAACAAAATTACTAGTCACATGTTAATGGTGTTTTAAACTAAGGCAATGGCTTAGTAAGTATGAATGGTTTGCAAATGGTTTTGTAAAGGCCTTGTTGGCCTTGAACTGGTTTAAATGGAAACCTTTGTGGTTTAATTGATTAAGATGGATTAAATTTCCGAAACCATAGAGTTAATGAGGTTCCTTATTGGATAATGGTTTAGAGACCCAAAATTATATGAATGGTTGATTGATAAAGGTAATGGCATATGTATACTTTGAAGTAGTGTTGGTATGATAATACCAACGAAGTTTCTTTGGTAAGAAATTGACTAAATGTTTGGTTGTGTGAATGGTTTCAATTTGGCATTTAAAGCGGGATATTTAGTCAAGCGATGGAAGTCGGAGGCCCCAGGGGGACCAAAGTCAGAAACTCATGATTGGTACGTGTAAGATTGGTCATGGTGACCTTGTGCATAATGTCACACTTATACACTTGAAGATGTACTAGTTATCTCATATTCTCTCTGGCTCGTGTAGCAAACACGCATTGGGGCTGTTTCAGCAGGTAGCACAAACCTCATATAGCTCATGGGTGAATTCTAAATAGCAAGGCTATGCAGCCCAAGTTAATGATTTCCAATTTCATGCTAATCGTATTCCCTATACCGGTATGGTATGTATATATATGTATTATATTGGTTATATGCTTGATTGAATGGTATTAAACTTTTGCCATTATTTTATCCTTATCCTTGAGTTACATACTAACGTTCCAACCGCTAACCACCTCCGGACACTATGTCCCCATGTAATACAGGGCCAAGAAATTCTTCTTCTCTTCCTGCATAGTGATTAGGTGTTTGGTCGGTTCGATTGTTGACATTGAAGTGGTGATCTTCCATACTTTGGAAGACACACATTTCATAGTCTTTCTATCTTATGTCATAGACTTGCATTATACTTGGTTTTTGGCTATTGTCGGGGGTACGTACTGATATATTATGGACATCAGATTAGTAGATCCTTCTGTATGTCTGTGGACTTAGGTAGGTTGGATGTTTTATGTTGACTTTAATGGTTAGATTAGACATTTCTTAAGTAATATTTACTAGTCTTGTTTTCACTATATTATTATATGTTCAAAGTTCGCCTGATGCTTGTGGGTTGATATGATGGTTAGGTTAGGTTAACTGTATGATCTTCGGTCCTTGTTGGGCTTGAGATGCCCACATGAAAAGGCCCGATTTTGGTTCGTGTCGCAAGTTTTCATCATCTATGGGTAGACCTAGAATCACCATTCTACTCGTGACACCAAACTTAATGCTTGCGGTAAAATAGGAGGAACTATGTCTCTATTCTCTGTCGGCTCAACATATCCCAAGGCTTCTTCATTATCTATATATAGTTGCAAATACTTATATATTTGTATTACTTGAACACGGGCACCACTTGCTCGTTTTTGGTTTCCACAAAGTGCTGCTCGGTGGTTTACTGTTTGTCTCTGCTTAACTAACTCTGCCTCCCTAGCTATCCATTTAGCTTTTTCCATTTACCTCCTCTCGACTTCATCTAGAGCTAATAGCTCACCAGTCTATCGATCAAAAATATCCTCTACTCCTTCAGGAGGAAGGGGAGGTACAACATCACAAACCCCTAAAGGAAGTTCAAAAACTTCTGCTAGGACATCCTACCAAGTGTTTGTAGGATCCTCTCTGGCTTTGGATTCAATGGGATTAAGTGTTTCACTTTACTCCGTGTGCTAAGAATACACCAGTGTATGCCAAACTAAGAACAAAACCAAAAAGAAAAATCCGAAATTGCAACAACTCTAAATCACAAATCAACACCATGTTCCTTGGCAATGGTGCCAAAATTTTGATGACATCCAAACAACAACTCATCTCAGATGATGATACGGTCAGTTTCAAAATATAGTAATCCAATAGAGGTTGGGGTCGAATCCTAAGGGAACACATGCAATGGTAGATCTCAGTAGTTGTAGTTGGCATACAGAACAAGAAAAGTAAATAAGGGGTTTTGATGTACTGTGTTGTTTATTGTTGTTTTATGGTATGTTATACTAGTCATGTGTTTTAAGAAGGATAGATTTTCTAATAATTTTACATTTTCATTTTTGATTGTTTTATGTCTGTTTATTATTGAATTTGTCTATTTGTTATTTATGTAATGATCTTCACATTTTGAGTTGCATTCTTGGGATCTAACTCTTTGTTGTACTTCTTTGAATTGGGTTTAATTTGTTTGATTTTAGAAATTATTTTGAATTAGGTTTTAATAGTTATTGCACTTGTTTTTAAAATGGCCAAAAAAAAGATCTATCTGTCTGATTTTTTAGGCTTCCTCATAATAAAAGATAAAATTTATTTTCAATTTAAATTTTTTAAATCAAGTATTAATACTTTGCCAATGGAAAAATCTTTCTGTCAAATTTTTTCTACCTCCCGATAATAAAAGACAAAATTTATTTTCAAGTTGTATTATTTTAAATTAAGTATTAATGCTTGGTCGATGAAGAAATTTCCATTATTTCCAGGACTTCTGATATACATAAGACGGTTTTACTTTTTGCTTTTAACTTCTTTAATTCATTTTTTATTTCTATTCATTCTTTACTAACACTTTTACTAGGTATTTTTTTAAGTACCTAAAGTTACTTTCTGAAGAAGACACTCTAATATTAAATTCAAGAATCATTTTGAATTATTCGTTGTGTTTATTTTCGTTTAACAATAGACAAATATTAGGCCAACTTCATTATTCATTTTTTACCTTATTTTGTACACATTCATCTCTATTATATTGCGTAAATTATTTTTTTATCTCCTCATTAACTGAAAAAATAAATTCACTTGGGAGCCATCTTTGTGGATTCTGAATGGCGCCTAACACCTTTTCTTTGAAATAAAATGAATCTTACCCAGAAACTTATTGGTTTCGTAAACTAATTTTAATTTAATTAATACGTTTCCTCATATTTTAATAATTAAATAATGACGCTCAAAATTTTTAAACTATTTATTTTGAGTCTCGAAGTTGTGCCTTATCGAAAAAATATAGATTGTAACAGAATGACAGCTCTACTGGGTACTAAAAATTCTAACCATTATGAGTTCAGTTTTATCTATTAGGAGTTTTTACACCTTACAATATTTTATATTTCTTTGTATATTTTATTGATTATTTGTATTTTGTATATTTTACATTACACACTCATTTATTCACTAATTGTTTAATTATATATGTACATCTTCTTTGTATTCATGGCATATTCCTCATTGATATTATTAAACTATGAGGGGTTCACTATGTTGTAGCCTATATTGATCAACATCACTTTTTTTTAAAATATTAGTTGTTTATTGGTATGATAGGTGTCCAATCACTCATATTTCCAATCCAAGTAGTCTTCTTGAGACCCAGTCCATTTTAAAGCCCACTCTAGGCACTTAGGGTAGAGTAAAACCTAAACTCATTTTTATCCATTGGCCTAGGATGATCCAATACCCTAGGTATTGGGCCCATTAGAAAGCCCGGCATGCATCTATTTGTCACGATTCAATAACATATGGTTATTCTTATGTGCTTAAATTGAAGGATGTAATGTCAAATTGTGTAAACCGTTATCCCTCGGGGTTGAAAATTTATTATAGATAGCATAATGAAGATATTCATCTGAAAGATGTTCAAAAATTTCAAAAAGTCTAAGAAGTTTGAGAATAGAGGACCACCAAGGTGGATTAGTTTAGGATTGTACCTCTGCATGTGACTATTATTTATTATATAATCATTCTCCCTTATTTTGTATTCCCATTCAATTTAATTAGTTTGTATATAATATATTTTTGGGGGACAATGAAATGTTTTACATGCGGCATATGCTTTCTCTAATTTTTAGGCTTACCTTTCTCTTAAAAGGTCATATGTATGTTGGGACATGTTATACACTGTTTATGTGCTAAATGCTACATAGTTTGCTTCATCCATATTCATTTAAATTTAGTGTTTGATACACATATTTTGCTGTAAATATTTTTGTGCATCGTTTCATTACAAAAGTATTCTAACTAAGTTTGGGACAATTCCTATCTCATTGATATACTTAGGCATCACAATGTCTCAGCCACATTCCCCGTAAGCCTTCTATCTTCCTTTACAATGAAAACTGGGGCAAGATTTTTGAGATCTTCTAAAAAATTCTACAAAAAGAAGACATTTTGGTACATATTAAAGACAAGAGTTTGTTGGATCCGAAACATGGGCAAATTTTTTTATAAGATCTCGAAAGTTCCATGCAAAGTAGTGTCACAAATTGTAAGAATGTCCTTTATATTCTAAACTGGGATAGACTTTTTAAGATAGGTCCTCAAAAATTATACTAAGCTTGCACTTCAAGATCAAATGAGTTTCCAAATTGTACAAAAGGATAAATGGCTCCCAAGCTTCCTGAGGGACAACACTTAGTCTTGGACTCCATGAGGCACTAATACTAATCAAAAAGACAAATCAGGGAGTGTTCAACTGTGCAATCACACTCCGTCATTCCATTATTTTCGTAACTACTTTGCTTTAATTTATTTCTTATCTCCTTTCAAGAGAAATTTCATTATCATTGATCGAGGAAAGACACAATAACATATAGTTTATATTGATAATCCAGGAATGACATAATCCAAGAAAATCTTTAGAAAGAACATAAAGTTGTAAATGATGCCCTAAATAGGCTACAAGACGTAGGTTTCAATTTGGGTAAGAGGGAAATATCCAGAATGCCCTTAACTTAAAAGCTGCAAAAAGTGTTACCTTGGACTAATGATGCCCTAAAAAGGCTATAAGATGTGGGTTTCAATTTAAAATGTCCAGAATGCCCTAAACTTAAAAGCTGCAAAAAGTGTTGCCTTGGACTATGGGTCAACCCCTTACTCGTAGTCACTCCTTACGACTCATCACCATGAGTCATAACAAAGTCAGTACAACCAAGGCACCCTACACTATTATCCTCACGACTCAATAACACCACTCGTATTGGGACCCTACGACTCATAAGGTCCAACCGCAGTCAACATAGAACCCAAATTGGGACTGACACTGGACACCCTACAATTACACCTAATAACTCATGAAATATCCTTATGGCTCTTAGTGAGCCACTTATACTTAGAGCGGAATCAAGACACAAACTTACTGATTTGGTTACGATTCTTCCCAATGACTCGTTAGGACACCCTACGACTCATAGGGTCTAGTCGTAGATGAGGTAGTGAGCTCAAAGCTCAAGAACCGAAATCCAAGTTGTTTCAATTCTCCCCTGCTTTGATTATTTGTCCTCGAATCATAGGTCAAGCAAATTGCAAGCACGATTTGACTCCATATATCTCTACTTTTACCTTTACCAAAGACAAAAAACAAAGATGCCAAGGAAATCAACATTTTCTTTAACAAAGTCAAAAAAGAAAGATGTTAAGGAATACACATACCTTAAGCATGATTATCGAGAGTAGAAATCAAGAATGGATACTTGGACTTCATGTCCTCTTTGGCTTCCCAACTAGCCTTTTCAACCTTCTGGTTCCTCTATTGAACCTTTCCCAAAGCTACCACAGCCAAAACCAAAGTCTAAGAAACATAAATAATGTAAAGAAGTCCATAGCATGAAATGGAGTCTTTTAGAGTATTAAAACTCACCACTTCAGTCTGACTCTAGTGTTGTCCCTAATCTAAGTCACTGAGTAGGAGCAGTAGTATGGCCGGTTCCTACATTGCATAGGGATACAGCGCCCGAACACTATTAGCGTGATAAACTCTATCATGTACTCAAGAATAAGGATAAAATAATGCCACTATTCAAAACCAGAGTAAATAACCATATGCAATCACATACATATATACATATATACCATGCCAAAAAAGGGAATCGGGTTTATCATGCATGTAAAATATTAACCTGGGTTGTGTAGCTTGACCATCCTAAAACCACCCATGGGTTATATGGGTCCAGTGATACCCCCTGAATGGGCCCTAGTGTGTATAGCTACAAAAACTAGATATATCATAGGGGGACGGGGATTGTCGTGTAGCCTTTGCCCTTCATGATACATAGATACAAGTATAAACTTAGGGGATTCCCATGTACCCCATAAGAATATGGTCACTATGACCAACCCTTATGTTGGAAAATATGAGTTTCTAATGTCCATCCATTGGACTCACACCTTCACGGTTAGCTATCACAATGTGTCATTATTACCTAATTAAAAACTTTAGCACATTACCAAAACACCCATTCCAGGAGTTAATCACTAAGGTATTATGAAGTGGTATCGTCATACCAAGTATAGCTTGCAAGCAACGTCATTAGCCAACACTTAGGGGATTCCCATGTACTCCACATGATTTCTAATTTAACTAGAGTCATAGACACGAAGTCCTATCCAAAATCATTTAAAACCAACCAAACCAATTTATGTTCCATTACCATATTATGCAATGCAAGGATTTCAATAAAAGTTAAACTATGTGACAAAATCATCCTCATTTGTATTTTATCAAACATGTTGAGGGCATATAGTTTCTAAAACCAAAACCAAGCATCAATTGCCCATTCCCATGCAACCATATGTTAAAACCACCATTATAACATGAAAACCATAAGAAAAACATAGGAAGAACATTATCTAATCAACGCCAACAAAATAACTGCATCATACATTTCAAAACCAAATCAATACCACAATATTACCATGAAAACCATTTATTAAAACATGCTTTTAGTTGGACTATTAATGATGGAGGAGTAACATGCCTTAGATACCAA
This sequence comes from Capsicum annuum, assembly GCF_002878395.1. Lineage (NCBI taxonomy): Eukaryota > Viridiplantae > Streptophyta > Magnoliopsida > Solanales > Solanaceae > Capsicum > Capsicum annuum. Next base: position 209,689 of record NW_025836755.1, on the reverse strand, counting down.
GGAAGACAGAGAGAAACCACTCTTCAAAGCCTTAATTTACCACCTTAATAAAACTCTAGCCTCTTTTCAAACCAGGAGTTGGAGAGAGATTTGAGAGTATTTGATTTGGGAGTAGTAGGTTAATGAAGTCTTGAGAGTGTTTTAAGTCATGGGTTCAGAGGGGAAATGTCCAGAATACCCCCAATTTAAATAGTAAAAATCACTACATGAGGTTATGGGTTGGACCCCTCACTCGTACCCACATCATACGAGCGGTACCCTTCACTCGTACCTTGATGAGAAAGTTGGACATCACACACTGTCTGCCATACGACTTCTCTTGCCCAACTCATTCCCTTACCATATGACAGGTACCCTTTAAGTCATACCCTAAGCAGAAACACCTAGGCTAGACACCAGACAACATACGATTAGACCCTACCTTCGTATTATATACATAAGACTCGTATGTAGTCTTCTCATTGAAAGAACCAAACTTGGCCAATATCACACTGACTAACATATGATAAGGGTCCTTAGACCCGTGCCCACACCATATGACTAGTATAGTGAGTCGTATGATCAACAAAAGGCTCAAAACTCAAGAAATTTCCACGGACCAATACCCAGGGTGTTTTAATTCTCCCCCACTTGGATCATTTATCCTCAAATAAGGGAACAAGGAAGTACAAGCACTATTTACACCCCAACACCTCTACTCTAACCTTTAACTAAGTTAGAAAACAAAGATGAAATAAAGAACGCATACCTTCCGCATGAATTTTTGGAGCAACCTTCAGCTTCCCAAGTAACCACTTCAACCTTGTTGTTCCTCCATAGAACCTTTACTAAGGACACATCCATAGTACACAACTGACGAACCTATCGATCCAAGATCTCAATTGGGTCCTCCTCATAAAATAAGGAGTCCAAAAGACCAATTCCTTGATAGGCATAATTTGCAGCAGATCACCAATACACTTTCTCAACATAGAGACATGGAATACTAGGTGAATGAAGCTTAATCTAGAAGGCAACTCCAACTTATAAGCAATATTTCCAACCCTCCTCAAAATTAAGTAAGGACCAACATACTGAGAACTTAGCTTCCCCTTCTTACCAAACTGCACCACTCCTTTCATTGGAGATACCTTCAAGAATACCCTATCCCCAACCCTAAATTCCAAATCCTTTCACCTCAAATCCACATAGGACTTATGGCGACATTAGGTAGCCTTATGACTATCCCAAATCACCTTTATTTTATCCATATCTTGGTGAACCAAATCTGGTCCAAACATATCCGCCTCACCAAGATTAGCCAAAAGGTGAATATTCTTTACCAACTCCTGCTTCTTCTCATCCATGTGAGCAAGACTACCCATGGATAACCTACTACAAGAATCAGCAACCATATTAGCTTTACCTAGATGCTAGTGAAGACTCATGTTATAATCTTTGTTAAGCCCAAGCTATCTCCTTTGATTGAGGTTAAGCTCTTTCTAAGTAAACATATGTTGCAGGCTCTTATGATTAGAATAGATATCCACATGCACTCTATACAAATAGTGATGTTAGATTTTCAACACGGACACTATAGCTAATAGTTCCAAATCATGAGTTGGATAATTCCTCTCATGCACCTTTAACTGTCTAGAGGCATAAGCTATTACCTTGGCATACTGCATCAAGATGCAACCAATCCAATGGGATGCATCACAGTATACCACAAACTCATCAGTGCCCTCAGGAAAAGTCACAACCGAAAGAAAAACTTCTATCCTTCATCTTCTCAAAACTTCTATCACATGCATCAGACCACAAGAACATTACCTTCTTCTAAGTCAACTTGGTCAATGGGGTAGCTATAAAAGAAAAACTCTCTACGAACCTCCTGTAGTAACCAGCTAAACCAAAGAAGCTCCAAATATTAGTTGGAGTCGTAGGTCTAGGCCACTTCTTAACCACTGTATTCTTCTACGGATCTACTATGATCCCTTTACTAGAAATGATATGACCCAAAAAAGTGACAGCGTTCAACCAAAATTCACATTTCAAAAACTTGGCATATAACTATTGCTCCTTCAGGGTCTACAACACAACACGGAGGTGATTAGCATGATCCATCTTGCTCTTAGTCTATGAACCCAATGACGCATAAATCGTGAAATAGATGAAAGACCCTATTCATCAAGCCCATAAGTATAGTCACAGCATTGGTCAACCCAAAAGACATAACCAAGAACACAAAATGCCCAAATCGGGTAACGAAAGTAGTCTTAGGGATATCCTCCTCCCTAATATTTAACTTATGATACCTAGATCAAAGATCTACTTAGGATAAAAATCTAGCTCCCTGCAACTGATCAAACAAATCATCTATCCTTGGAAGAGGATACTTATTTTTTATGGTCACCTTATTCAAATGCCGATAATCAATGCACATTCGATGGGAATCATCCTTTCATGCACGCATAACACCAATGCACCCTATAGGGACATACTAAGACGGATGAAACCCTTATCTAAAAGATCCTTCAACTGCTCCTTAAGCTCCTTCAACACAGCCAGAGCCATTCTATATGGAGGAAGGGAAATTAGACAAGTGTCTGGAACAAGATCAATCCCAAACTCAATCTCCCTATTAGGAGGAACACCAGGAAGGTCATCAAGGAAGACCTTAAGAAATTCATTCACCACTGAGATAGAATACAAAAAAGGACCATCCGAGTTAGAATCTTTAACCAAGACTAGATGATAGAGACACCCCTTGGAGATTAATCTCCAAGCTTTAAGATAAAATATAAAATTCCCCTTAGGAGCTAGGGAACCACCCTCCCACTCGATAACCAGCTCATTGGGGAATTTAAAGACAACCTTATGAGTTCGACAATCTAGAGAAGCGTAGCATGAGTGCAACCAATCTATCCCTAATATGACATCAAAATCAACCATATCTAATTCAAACAAGTCCACCATAGTTTCTTTACTACCAATAGATACCACTCACCCCCTATAGACTCTTCTAGCAATCATAGAGTCACCTACCAGGGTAGAAATGAAAAAAAGGTTTGAAATAAATTTGGGACAAAAACCAAAATACATAACCACAAATAGGGTCACATAAGAGAGAGTGGGCCCCGAATAAAGTAAATAGTACTTATCACAAGAAAACAGTTTCAACGTACCATTTATGATATCAGGTGATGCCTCAACTCTTAACGAGAAGTAAAAGCATAAAGATAGTTTTAACCAGTATCAGAAATAAATGGTACACCCTTTGGTGCCAGAGCTAAAAAAGAGGCAACTAGAATCTTATTTTTTCCCCAGACATAACCTTACCAATAGGAAATTTTCTATGCATGTACCCTGGCTAACCACAGTTAAAATACCTGTCCCTTCCCTCATCACCGAAACCCTGATGCAATCTACTATAAAACCTACAAGGAGGTTATAATAAAGTTTATTGGGCCCCACTAGCCTAAGATTAGGCACTATGCTCCCTAAAGTTGTCGCCATCATGGAAACGCCTATCAGCCGATGTATTTAGGTAGAGAGCACTAGCCATTGAGTAAGGCCAAGAATTGCCCCACTTCTTGTTGGGCAACTTACCTCTATCTCTGCCACTCTACAATTGGCTACCACCCTACTTAGAGAACCTAAAATTCTTATCCTACCTTTCTCCCAACTCATTCTGCTTCTTTTTATCTTCTTTTACCTATTGTATGTACACAACCAACCTAGAGATATCCATGTCCTTGATCAATAAGGAAGCTCTAATTTCCAAAATTATGTTTTAGGACAAACCAAAAGTGAACTTCCTTATTGTAACCCTTATGATAGAAACAAACTCTAGAGCATACTGTGATAACAAGTGAAACTTCAAGACATACTCTTTGACTGATATCTTACCCTACTTTAGATTAACAAACTCTTCTGATTTAGCTTTTCTAAACTCTTGAGGAAAGAAATGGTTTAAAAAGTATTAGAAAAATCCTCCTAAAGAGATGAATCAACATCGTCACCCCTTCAATGATCCCATTCCACATACCACTAGTGCGCCACATCTTTCTGTTGATCGGCGGCAAACTTTATGCCCTCCGCATTAGTGGAATGCAAAACATGAAAAATTTTCTCTATCTCATCCAGAAAATCTAAAGGACCCTTCTCAACCATAACACCATTAAAGGTCAGAGGATTCAATCTTATGAACTACCCAAATCTTGTGGCCCTAGAAGACGAAGTAACAGGAATACCTTGCTTAGATTGAGAAGTTACTAACTGTGCCAACATATGAATAAATTAATAAAACTCAGCATTCATCACATCATCCTGAGGAGCTTGAGGGGGGTTGGGGGAATCAGTGGAACTCCAGGAGGATAATCAGGAACTGAACCCTTAGACCGGGTCTAGACCATATAAGAAGAATGGGTTCCATCAGCATTATCCACGGGTAGGATAGAGGGGTTTTTGTGAGCATTAGATTATCGAGGAAGCATAATCTGAAAAAGTGAACAAATAGGGTTTAGAGGAGAATTCAAGACCTAAGACTCTATAGCTTAAAAAACACAAGAAAAAGAAACATTCCTAAATGCCTCATAGCCTCTCCCTTATGAGTGTGGCGCACTACACACCCTTAAAAAAGACTCTACTTGGTATGTCTTTGTGGACTACCAATTGACCATAAACATAGAGCTTTGATACCAATTTGACACAACCTGAACTAGGGACTAGTTGTGTCAAGTGCCTCAAGTCCAATTGTAACCTGGGACTACCCCCAATACCCATCCCGAACCATCTTACAATTTTTGTCAGATGAATTCTTAACATATAATAAGATAAAGCAATAATAGATCAAAGACATTATTAAAACCTATAACCATAACCAAGCAAACATATAATCAAATCTCCAACCGATGTCATCCCTAATACCAATACCAATGCCTAGGGCTGACACCATTACTGACACCTCTCATGCCTATAGTAGTCGCACAAAGCCTTAAACCAAAAACAAATGACATTCGGTCGGATAATACCCCCAGCTATAGACAAAACCAATATCTAAGAAACATAAATAATATAAAGAAATCCATAGCATGAAATGGAGTCATCCAAAGTATGAAAGCTCACCACTACAGTTTGACTCTGGTGTTATCCCCTAATCCAAGTCACTAAGCAGAAGGAGTTGTATGGATGGTTCCTACACTTCATGGAGATATAGTGCCCAAAGATGGTTAGTGTGATAAATGATAGCATATGCTCAGGAATAAGTATAAGATAATGCAATCATTCAAAAACAAAATAAATAACCATATGCAATCACATATATATACACATATATAACATACGGATAAAGAGAATCGAGTTTAGAGTGCATTTAAAATCTTAATCTAGGTTGTGTAGCTTAAACATCCTGAAACCACCAATGGGACATATGGCTCCAGTTTTACCCCCTGAACGGGTCCTAGTGCGTGTAGCCGCATGAACTTGAGATCTTATGCGGTCAGATATTTTTGTGAACCCTTCGCCCTCCATGACACATATAAACAAGTATAAACTTAGGGGGTTCTTATGTAACCTACAAGCATATGGTCACCATGACCAACCCTCATGTCGGCATACATAAGTTTCTAGTGTCCGTCCTTTGGACCCATACCCTCACAGTTACCTATCACAACCCATTATTATTTCCCAATTAAAACCTTTAGCACATAACAAAACCATCCATTCTAGGAGTTAATCACCAAGGCATTATGAAGTGGTATTGTCATTCCAACTATAGCTTGAAAGTACTGTCATTAGACAACACTTAGGGGATTCCCATGTACCCCACATGATTTCCAATTTAACTAAATCCATAGCTACTAAGGCCTTTCCAAAATTATTTAAGAACAACTTAATTACCAAATTATGCAATGCAAGGATTTCAATAAAAGTCAAACTATATGACAAAATCATCCTCATTGGTATTTTATCAAACATGTTAAGGGCATATAGTTTCCAAAACCAAAACCAAGCATCACTTGAACATTCCCATGCATCCACATGATCAAACCAACATGATAACATGAAAATCATAAGAAAAACATAGAAAGAACATTATCCAACCAACATCAACCCAAACCCGCAACATATATTAAAAAACAAAATCAATACCATAATATTACCATAAAAACTATTCATTAAAACATGCTTTAATTGAACTAACAATGAAGGAGGAGGAACATGACTTAGATACCAAGGAAGACAGAGAAAAACCACCCTTGAAAGCCTTAATTTACCACCTTGAGAAAACTCTAGCCACTTTTCAAACCAAGAGCTTGAGAGATATTTAAGAGTGTTTTATTTAGGAATAGTAGGTTAATAAAGTCCCAAAAGTGTTTGAAGTTCTGGGGTCAAAAGAAGTTAATTGGGAAAATATCTAGAATACCCCTAACTTAAACAGTAAAAATCGTTGCAAGAAGGTATGGTTTGGACCTCTCACTCGTACCCACATCATACGAGTGGTACCTTTCACTTGTACCTTGATCAGATTGTTTGTCATCACACACTATCTACCATACCACTCCCCTTGCCCAACTCATACCCATGCCATACGACTAGTATTCTTTAAGTCGTACCCTAAGTAAAAACACCTAGGCTAGACACTGGGCAACATACCATTGAACCCTATCTCTCGTATTACGTACATACAACTTATATGGAGTCTTCTCATACCAAGAACAAAACATGGCCAATATTATAATGACCAACATACAATTAGGGTCCCTCGACCCATACCCACACCATACGACTAGTATAGTGAGTCGTATAATCAACAGAAGGTTCAGAACTAAGGAAATTTTCAAGGACTAAAACCCAGGGTTTTTAAGATGCCTTAGAGTCCAAACGGGTTTTAATGGGATACAAGTGTTTTCAGCCAGTCCCGGTTCTAAAAGCAGAAGTGGCACCCTTTGGTGCAGGAGCTGATGAAGTGGCAACAAAAATCTTATTTTTCCCAAAAGCAACCTTAGAAGGGCAATCCCTCTGCAAATAACTAATATAGCCATATTTAAAATACTTGTTCCTTCCTTCTCCACAAAAACAATGATGCACCTTCCTAAAAATCTATAAAGAGTATATGAGGGAGCTGACTGAACCCCACACGCCTGAAATTTGGCACCCTGTGCCCTAAACCTACTATCATGCTGATAATGATAATTACTCAACGGCTTTGGATAAGTGGCACTAGTTGTAAAGTAAGAACTAGAGCTCCCCCAATTCTTCTTAGAACATTTTTCACCATCTTTACCACTCTGCTGCTAACCTCCACCCTGATCAAAAATTCTAAACTCATTACTCTATCTCCCCCTATCTCTGCCTACTTTTTCTTTTCTTTCTTAATCAACTGTGTATACACAATCAACTAGGAGATGTATATCTGCTTATTCAACAAAGTAGCCTCACTCTCTAGAATCAAATCATGAGATAACCCAAAAGTAAATTTCCTCATTCTAGCCCTCATGCTAGATACTAACTCGGGAGCATATCGGGACAACTGATGCAATTTCAAGGCATACTAATTGACCATCATCCTACCTTAATTCAAATTGACCAACTCTTTCACTTTTGCCTCCCTCGGATCTTGAGAAAAGAAATAGTCTAGAAAAGTACTAGAGAAATCATCCCACATTGCAGATTCAGCATCATCTCCCCTAGACTATTCCTAATCATCATACCATTTGTATGCTACATCCTTCAATTGGCAGGCAGTAAATTCCACACCCTCAATATCCAAAACATGCATAACCCAAAAGACCTTCTCCATCTTATCAATAAAACCTTGAGGATATCCTAAACCTTAACACCAATAAAATTTAGAGGACTCAACCTCATAAACTAGCCAACCCTTGTGGCCTCAAAAGATGGAGTAAAAAAAGTAATACGCTCCGACGAAGAAGCTACCAACTTAGCCATCATATAAATAGACTAACAAACTTTGCATTTGACACATCAACCTAAGGGGATCAAAGAGGAGTAGAGGGGACCGGTAGAACTCGAAAAGGGCTATTAGAAACTGAACCCTTAGAACGGGTCTATACCCCATAAGCAGGGCATGTTCCATCATCATTATCCTTAAGTAGGACATAGGAGTTTCCATAATCTTCAAATCATTTAGGAGGCATAATCCAAAAAGGGAACAAATGGGAATTAGAGGAGATTTTAAGACTTTAGACTCTACAGCCAAAAATAAGACAACAAGAAGGGACACATTCCTAAATACCTCATATCTTCTCCCTTATAAGTGTTATGCGCTACACACCCATAAAAGAGGCTCTACTCAACCTGACTTTATGGATACCTAATTAACCATGAACCTAGGCTTGATACCACTTGACATGACCCAAACTAGGGCCTGATCATGTCAAGTATCTCAAGTCCAATAAGGACTAGAGACCACTACCAACACCCAAACCATCGACCATCTTACACCTATGTTGGATAAATTCCAAACATATAACAAGATAAGAGAACTTGAAATTAGAGATATTATGATATGTGTATAACCAAACCATTCTAAGTCCACAGTAGTCCAAAAAATCCTCTACCAAAGTAAATATTAATAACATGTCAGGACATGCCCCCAACTATAGCAAAAAATAGTATCCAATAGTCTATAACTCAAAAGAAAACATAATCCTGAAATAGAGCCTTCCAAAGCATGGAAGCTCACTACTTCAAGTCGACTCTTGATCAATCCACAATCACTGAGTAAGAGAAGTAGAAGCATGGCCATATCCCACATCATGTAGGAATACAGTATCTGAAGATGGTTAGCAGGGTGAATGTTAGCATGTAACTCAGATACAAGGATAAAAAAATGCCATGATTAATGATTTCAAATCATTCAAATCCGATGGACATAATAAAATGCATGTAACTATACTTATAACTTGCAGGGAAAGAGAACAAGGCTTAACATGTACTTTAAAACCTTAACCTAGATAGTGTAGCTCAATCGACATATCATAGTACCCATAGGCTATATGGGCCCCAATTCTCACCCTGTGGTCAGGACCCATTTTATGTTGTCATTCAAATAGGAGAATAATCTTATATATATGCACAGGGGACTCGAACCTTCTAACCATATACTAAGGTGACTTAAGTACCCAATCATGTAATGATTTATGGGGGACTCGAACCCTCCAATCATAATAATAACAATAAGTACACTTGAACCACCTGGTCACAAGCAAGGGGACTCAAACCCTCAAGCCATAAGGACCCCCACGCCAACTAGCACGGTTTTCAATATTGGTCACTTGGACCTTTACTTTTATAACTCATCTACAAAACCCATTTTTAAAGCCTAATAAAAAATATTTATCACATATTCCCATTCATTGAACCATATTTTATGTTAAGTTATACATTGTTAGTATCGTCAAACCAACTACACTTGCAAGGTAACAACAACATGCCTAAACAATTACATCACTTGGGCAATTCACAACCCCTTTGATTCAATTAGGACATAACTTGTGAAAAGACATTTTCATAAGGTTTAATTCAACATCATAATGCTATAGTTTCAATAATTGTTCAATTCTCACATTTTTCATAACTAAAAACCAATTTCACAATAAAGGATTGGGGTTATAACCACTTCAAAAGTCAAAAGTTTGGGAAAAATCACAATTCCCTAGTTTATTCATCATACCCATGCACCCACAAGTTCAAAACCATATTTAAAGTATGGAATTCATATACAAACCATGAGAAACATTGTTCAATTCATAAACATTTAGAAAACCCGACCTTTGTTTAAAAACCATCATAATTTCATGTGAGCAACACTTTAAAAAATATGATTTTAACAAATTAACAATGAGGGAAGAGTAACAAACCTGAAATAGTAAGATTTACTGAGAAAAATCACCCTTGAAAGCCCTAAGTGATCAACCTATTGAAAACCCTAAGTATTCTTAACCTTGAGGATTTGAGAGTAATTGAGGAGTTACTTTGATGTATTTTTGATGGATAATGATAACCTAAAGAGGTTATTATACATGGGCTTAGATTTGGGTAAGAGGAGAAATATCCATAATGCCCTCAACTTAAAAGCTGAAAAAAGTGTCCCCTTTGACTACAGGTCAACCTTTGACTCGTAGCCACTCCTTACGACTTATCACCATTAGTTGTAATGAAAGTAGTACCACCAAGGCACCCTACACCATTATCCTTATGACTCAATGGCACCACTCATACTGGGACCCTAGTCGTAGGGTTCATTTTAGTCAACATAGAACAAAAAATTAGGACTTACACTGGACACCCTTTGATTACACCTAACGACTCGTGACATATCCTTATGGATCTTAATGAGCCACTTGTACTCAGATAAAAGCCAGGCTACAAACTCACTGATTTTGTTATGACTCATCCTAATGACTCATTAGGACACCCTTCGACTCATAGGGTCCATTCAAGACTGTGAGCTCAAAGCTCAAGAATTTATCAAGGGTCAAAATCTGGGGTGTTTCAAATATGTAGGCAACCCTCTTAGGGTTCGATATTCCTTATTTTATAAATAATAATATAATAATTATAATATATTTAGACTCATGATTTTGAATGAGTTATGTAAACATAATTAGCAGTAAGTAAATAATTAATATTATTGAGAGGTTTAATCTCGTGGAGAGCAATAAATTCTTTTGGTACCTTTCATTTGTACCTTTCTGATACTTGAAAAGTTCTCTTGCATGCATCTAAGATAAGAATAAAACAATCCTTATTTTTTCTCATGCATTGTGTGGTTAGCTTTAGATTATATTCAATTGAATTGCACTGTAGATCTACAACTTGGACTAAATGAGTGTTAAGGTAAAATGTTGAGTAATACTTGCTTTAGAAAATAATCGTCCGCCTTTTTTGACCCGTTTATGCCTTTCAATGCAACCAAATGATATTAATCCTTAATATGTCCTTATTTTGAGCCTAAGCCATTTTATTTAGCCAACCATATTCTAGCTAATAATATTTTCAGTGCTTACATGTGCTATCCCTCTCTTTGAATGATCTTCTTGAGCGCACTGAATTTAAAAGAAAATTCAAGTTTGAAGTTTCCAAAGGCAAAATCCATAAAGTTCCTAATAGTCAAGGATACAAAAATGACTTCAAGAGAAAGAAAAATGTCAAAAAGTTCTACACAAGGTCAAAACTAGGAGAAATTTCAAAAAAAAAAAATAGGAGAACACTTCAAGCAAAGAGTAGAAAATCAAAAGTAAAAGAAAAAATCAAAATGAAAGGGAAAATATTCTCCAACAAGCAAAAAGTTCAAAAGAAGTCAGAACAAAGAAAGGGACAACAAAGAAGATCAAGCTTTAAGGTGTAACAAACATCAAAATCACAAGTTTAGTTTAATGCTCAAGGTGGGATTGTGTTACTTTTACCCCAGATTAATATCCTCTTATCCCTAAGTAGACATTATAAGCTATTAGTAAACCCTACATGTTCTTATTCCAAATATTCTCACATTAGTGGAGACTTACATAATGGCCAAGCTTATGGTATCAAAGTTGAATGATATGGAAATTCTTATGAGTATGAAAATACTTTTTAAAATCTCCTCAGATCAAAATACTTCAAATTTATGCAAATCAAAACTTTCATTGTAGTGATGAAGTACTACTTGATGCTATAAAAATTGTCTTAAAGTCAATCCCAGTTGGAAGAGAAGAGAGAAACTTCTATGCTAGGCTAATTTTAGTGACAACTACATTTGAGACTTTATTCTCACTTCACACATTTTAGTATCCAAAAATTAGGGAAAGAACCTTTGAGTACCTGTCAAAGCAACTCATTAGTCCATTCTTCAACAAGGTTCATTTCTTTAATCGGTAATGTCTATTTGTAATGTGACATGTTAAGTTGTTATCTTTTAAAAAATGGCCTTCATATGTTTTCCTTTGATTCTTGACTAAAGTCGCTGACCAAAGGTACGACATGTCTACTAATCATTTTTTTAGTATAGACATGCGTAGGAGGTCAATGTGACCGAACTAAGGTAACTCTAATCATCCAAACTATCAATAAGGTTATGACCAACTATCCATAACGACAATAATATAATGACCAAATATGTAGATCAACATCAAGGTGACTCCATATATTATGTTTAAAATAGGTTTCCACCATTAAATGAGACAATATGGGTTACTACCCGTTCAATTAGCATATCATGTTCAAGATGAGTCATCTAACTTTTAAAGAGAGAAATTAGATCACCACCTTATTCAAAGTGATTGTCATGACCTAAATCCATCATGAGTGGTACACACACCAACCCTCCATGGAAGAACCAATTAACCCAATAAAACATCCTATACTTAGCAAAAAATAATCAACTAAACCAATCTTATTAGCAAAACCAACATTATTTATTTCAAATAAACAATAATAATAGCATATATGGAATAAATCATCCTTTAAAACTTAAAATTTACTGCACCAAAACTTTAATAAATGTCAAAAGGGGGATGTAACCCTAAAATCAAAGTAATATCTAAATCTGAAACAATGGAGTATAGAAATAAGTGAAGAAATCATGGTAGCCCAAAAGACGCAGCTCACCCTTGAGTTCAAATATTATCTGACTCACAACTAAGGTCTTAAATCGGTCACGATAATATTCTCTCCACTCAACAAAAAGAAGAGCATGTGTAGCATTGGCATATAAGAAATAATGGTGTATTAGTAGGGTCATCGACCAACCAAGATAAGAAATATAAATATATAACCAAAATATAGAACAACAAGACAACCATGAGCAGTTATCATGCAATCTTACTACCACGTAACCTTATTCATCAATATCATATAGTTTAGTTAATATAAGTCAAACATAAAGAATAAATCAAATCAACTCTAACTACCAACAAGACTTCCAATCAAAAGTCCATCACTCAATAATTACACTAACCATGTCCATTTACAGTAACACCACGAGAGTACACCCTGGGCATCACACGGTGCTTATGATCCCGAAGGAACACAAGTTAGCTCATGACTGATATTTGTTATGAGCACTGGAAAAATAATGAAATAAATGCAGTATTAGGATGAAATGACATAAGGTTCAAAATTTGTAATACTGATAAATGTAAAATCTATTAAAAACATCTGAAAACTCAACACTGTCTGAACTGGTCTAGTCTGAAAAATCTCTAACTAAACTGTCTAAAAGTGGAATTAATAGGACAAGCCCCCAACTAACTCTAACTTACTGAAATACTGATAAATTAAAATATTGAAATAAAAGCACATCCTTGATAGATAAGGACTCACTACCAAATCTACGACTGCTAACTGGATCTACCTAAGTACGGTCGGAAGCCTGAGTGTCCGAACCTATAATATGAGATATCATAGCGTAAAGAAAGAGTATATGGTTAGTACATGGAATGTACTTGTATGGTAGATGATGTAAGGCTAAATGCAAAGGTTCATATACATGAACAATAATTAACTGAATGATATAGAGTAACTGAATATGAGAGTTCATGGGCAACTGAAACTACTGCAAATACTGAGTATGTAATACGGTGCATGTATGTATACTATAACTATGTTTTTCTGAAGCTAAGTACTAAGTTCTAATAACTGAGTAACTGATAGCTGAAGTTACTAATAATAGATTTACTGATACTGATTAAATGTGTCTGATAGTCCTAATTCTATAAAACTAAACTGAATTCTAAACTGAGACTAAAATAGAGAATGTGGAAAGAAATCATCTAACCGACATGCCCCAAATAAGTTAAGATTACAGAGCTGGGTTCCAATCTATAACCCTAATTGGAATGGTGCTAATACCATGCCACCGGTACTAACAACTATTGTGGATTCATTCCTAACTAATGGGTGACCTCTAGATCAGTCCTTAACTAGCGGGTGATCCCTGAGTATGCCAGTCCTATCTAACGGGTGACATCTCATAACCTATGTTGGCTATGTAGTTTTGGACTTAGGGATTGGTTCTAGGGACCCAATCCTAATTAACGGGTAAGGCCCCAGCCCTAGGATCACTCGGTGTTAAATCCTACTCCCAACTGAAGGATACTAAATTGAGTATACTGAGCAGGACTGGACTGATATTTGAGAGTACTGAGTTTTCCCAAGTTTTGTAATTGACTGAGTTCTACTAAGTTTTGTAACTGACTAAGAGTACTACTGATCTTAACATGACTGATACTATTCTATAACAGACATCGGCTCTAGGTAAATAGCTTGATTATCGGGTATTAAATACCCCCAGGACTTGAAAGCATAAGAAGAAAGACATAACATGGACATAAAGGAATAAAAATACTTGCTTGCTAATAATGCACTTATTTAGAAATTTTGTCAAACATTTGATATACATGAACTTGTGCATGAATGGGATACATAATAAAATGTCATGATTCTACTATTAACTTCACATAGGCAATTTACCAAAGACTTAGGGAGCATGGATTATTTACATGATAATAGCCAGCACATGAACATCATGATTTATTAATCAATTTGTAAATTCAAGGTTTTATCAAGATAATCACATATTCATCACATATGCTATTCAATTTCATGAAACTAGCACTTAAATCATGGATTAAACCCCAACTAATGTCATGGACATGAATTTAATCTAATTCAAACATGGGATTCATAAATCTGAGATCTTGTATATTTAAAAAGGGATTCTTGGACTCTATGGGTTAAAGTAACCCATAGATGAACACCTAACATACCTGAGAAGAAGAGATCTTGAAATTTCTTGGAGGATTTCTTAAGGATTGACCTTGATTCTTGAAGCTAGGTTTTTGCCTCTTGAGAGAGAATAATTTAATTTGGGAAAAAACTGAATGAATAATAGTGTAACTAGGTTTATTACGGTTGAATTTCATGTTAAAGTCTGACTGAGGTGAGGGAAAAGTACTTAAAACCCTTGGAATTAAATTGGAATAGTCTAAAAAATCCTAATTTGGCAGGCTGGCTCGATGCGGCGCTATTACGCGGTGTCTCTAGAAACTAACAACTGGGAAAATACATGGCGGCGCATTGTAGTGGTATCAAATTTCCACACTAGATACGACCTAGAAGCCTGGCATGATGCGGTACAATTGCGTTGATTTACTAGAAATTAACAATTATGAAAATAAATTATGGTGTGATGCACCGATGTTATGGTACCTCACTGGAAACTGACAATTTACATTTAGACATACTTCGCAATGTGATACTAGCCTGAATGACGGTGTTTAATGACTGAAACTTAAAATAGTCATAACTTCTTACCCGGTTATCAGATTTAGGCAAATTTTATATAGTCAAAAAGCTAATTCAATTTCCTACGCAATTGAAGGATCTAAATTTAAAAATACTGAGTATTTAGAAAAATTTAATTTGATAACTCATGAACTGAGTGTTAATTTAAGCTATGGAAGTATATAGGGTATTACAATATCTCCCCCTTGAGAACATTCGTCCTCGAATGAGACTGATTAAGCTGAGGAATACTGATAGACTTAGTTTACACACTAAACACGCGCATCTGATGCATGGAATGCATGACTGAAGATACTAATAAGCTGAGTTTTCATACCGAATATCCATATCTGATGTATGGAATACATGGATGAACTAGTTCATGAATGCATGACTAAATATGCAATGGTAAGAAATACTAGGTTTATAACTTTAACTTGAACATAGAACGGAGTAGAGCTAAGAAAGACTGTTACCTTAAACTAAGAATATTAATGAACCTGTGATAATTTACTGAACGTATGAACAGGAATATAAGAACATAACTGAGTCTAAAACAAGTTACATGAACTGATTAGACTATCATAAATAGAACTGGGCCCTTGAATATATTTCATGACTTGGGATGGTCATACAACTGAGATAGAAACGAGAAGGTCAACTTATGAGCACCCATTACTCAAAATTGGATTTGTTACGTGAAGAGAAATTGGAAGGTTCAGGACTTGATAGCTCGGGGTTATAGTGCATCTCCCCTTTGGGACTTTATGTCCCTCGAAGAACGGTAACTTGGCTGAGATACTGAGGAAAAGCTGAAACGACGTACGAGGCACCTATGAACTGAATTGTGACTGAATATTTGGGATCTAGAATTGAGATATGATACATGAACTAGGCTAGATTTGTACAACCTGGTTGTGCCATTTTGGGGTAGTCATATTTATGAGACCACGGAGAGTACGACTAGATGGAAAAATAGGGAAACCTACGAACTTGTCCGTCTGACTGCGAAATTAAATTCTTGACTTTACAAAATAACTCATACTAAAAAATTATACTCAACTGGAGCATTTCTTGACAGTCTTTCTATAAAGTTCTGCTGACCTTAGGGAACAAGAAGATCTTAGCATGGTCTGAGTATGACATCTGAATAAGAAATCATAACATGGCTCCAATTCTGTAATATGGAGCAAGGCCTAAGAAACATCATCTAAGACAAATTTACTAATCCTCATTCACTGAAACTACTAACTTGCCATCCTAGCCATATTTCTCAACTATTCCCTCAACTATAATTTCTACTTCAACACCATATCTCACTTGCGGCTACTGAAAATATTTATAGAGGCACTTATAATTCTACATGCTGAGGTCTGAACTGGACTAAATTCTCTCAGTATGTTAAGGCCTACTCAAATCTCTAAAATGCATTTAGCCACTTACACATCAACATGACATTCAAACCTATCATCATAACTATAGCCTCATGTGAAAAAAGCATGCAACAATTTTTTCTTACTCTCTCTCATCTAAGCAACTGCTCATCACTACATCATTTTATAAGGAGAGTTCACTGAAGGTTAAAATATGAGGACCTAAAGCATGAATGGACACTATACAGAACTTGACACTTAACTGAGGTGTGAGGAATGGAATATCAACCTCATGGATTTATCAAGAGATCTAGACTGAGGATATACATGACATAAATCTAAATTTAGCTAATCATTAGGAGTATAGGATAATTCATGGAAACTGAGCACACTGTAAGGCATGATTACATGATTCATGAGTTGCATAACTTAAGTTTGGAGTTTATGTGTTCAGGGAACGTGATTCATAACACTGTGGAAACTGGAACTCCTTCTACTAAAAATGGTAAGCATACATAATTTTTGATAATGTGCACGAATAGGAGCTATGATCATAGAGCTGACATGTAAGGCGTGAGTATCGACATTACTGACACTACTATTAAAATCTGAAAGCCTGACTTGGTTACTTGTTCTAACATCTCCCCCTTAGCTTAAAGCCATCATTCTAAAGTTATGAACTACTTAATCAAAAACTCTAAACTAGTTGTCACCACTTTACTCTAAAGTCTGGGGTAGACACTGAGGAGGGCTCTGCTAATATTTTGGGTTTGACACCAAAGTTTATGGCTATATAGGGGTTACAAAGGAAGTAAAGACTCGGGATCTAACAAGTCTTAAACATAAAGATGAAAGAATTATAATGTACTAATAACTATATTAGGAGAACTTCCCTGATCATTGAGAGACTGGAGTTCATAAAATCTGTTCTATCATTGACTACTAGTGGTACTGAAAGTGGCACCCTGCTGAGTCGGGCGACCAGATTGGACCAGAGGATGGTTGAACTGACCCTACTGATGCAAATATTTTCCCATATGAGCTAATAATCTACACTCATTCATCCTATGGCCTAGCTTACCACATCCAAAACACACATCACTGCCTGCTCTCCACATACCTAGGTGATTTTTACAACATTCTTTACAAAGTGGATAGTCACGATCACTACTCATACTAACCTGGGTTTATTAGCCTGGTTTCTTATCTCGACTGTAATTCCTGAACTTTGGTACTAGTGCACTAGCTAGAGATGGCATTGGAACTAAAGACCTTGGACGAAACTGGGAACGACTACCACTTTTTAACTTAGGCTAAGCAAAACTAAAGCTACCCATTCTATCTCTCTTATTCTCTCTCTCCTTTTTCTTAAGCTTATGCTCTTCAATCTATTGTGCATAGACCATAAGCCTAGATATTTCCATATCCTTAATTAACATCATTGTTCTACACTTCTTAACCATACTATCTGACACCCCAAATACAAATTTGCTTATTCTGGACCTATTATCTGCTACTACATAGGGAGCATACCTGGGTAACTAAATAAACTTTAGGGAATACTATTTCACACTCATACTGAATTGCCTGATATTGATGAACTCTAACAGCTTGGCATCTCTCATCTCTAAGGGAAAGAATATATCGAGAAAAGTAGTAGACAACTCTTCCCATTCTATGGGCTCTACATCTGTTCCCCTGTTTACCTTCCACTACTTAAACCATGTATGAGCTACATCTTGTAGATGATAGGCAACTAACTTAGCACTCTTACTGGAAATCACTCCCACAATATCTATGACTTTTTGAACCTAATCGAGGAACTCCTTGGATCCTCTTCTAACTTCGATCCTAAGAATAGGGGAGGGTTCATTAGGGTAAAGTCCTAAATCCTAGGTGCAGTGGTATTAGCCATTGGGTTGGCTGGAATAGCAGTTGGCCATTCATTTGAGCTGCTACTGAATTGGCTACAGTAGTGAATACAACTCTGAATTCTACATAAGAGATATACTCGTCTAAGGGATCTACCTAAACAAGCTGAGATGTTGACAGATTTTCAGTTCTTCTTTCATTAGTCTTTTAGGAGACATGTTTTGTAAACAAAAAGGAGAGAATGGATTAGACTGAGAGTTTTACTTGAGCTCATGAGCACTCATATAACATGAATACTGGAAGAAGGGAAACTTTTTCTAAAATATCTCATAGCCTTCTGTCCATAAGTATGGCGCGCTACACAACCATGCATAAGACTCTACTTGATACGGCTTTCAGACTCCCTAGGACTCTATTGAACCTTAGGCTCTGATACAAAGTTTGTAACACCCCGAGAGTACACCCTAGGTGTCACACAGTGCTTATAATCCTGAAATACCATAAGATAAACCATGATTGATATCTACCGTTAGCACTAGATAATAATACTGAAATAAATAAAGAATTAGGTTGAAATGCCATAAGATTCAAAATCTATAATACTGATAAATATAATATCTATTAAAAGAATCTAAAAACTCAACATTGTTTGAACTGGTCGAGTCTAAAAAGCATCTAACTGAACTATCTAAAAGTGGAGTTGA
This sequence comes from Capsicum annuum, assembly GCF_002878395.1. Classification (NCBI taxonomy): domain Eukaryota; kingdom Viridiplantae; phylum Streptophyta; class Magnoliopsida; order Solanales; family Solanaceae; genus Capsicum; species Capsicum annuum. The sequence continues at coordinate 190,467 of NW_025836755.1, read as the reverse complement.
TGGGAGAATCCCCCAACTAACTCCAACTACTAAACTACTAATATACTAAAGTACTGAAATACGAGTACATCCTCGATAGATAAGGACTCACTACTAAATTTGCGATTATTGACTAAATCTGCCTAAGAGCAGTCGGGAGCCTGTGTGTCTGAACGTATGATATGAGACATCATAGCACAAAGAAAGAGTATACAGTCAGTATGTGGAATGTACTGGTATGTTAGATGAGTTAAGGATGAATGCAAGGGTTCATATTCATGAACAATAACTGACTGAATGATATAAAGTAATTGAACATAAGAGTTCATAGATAACTGAACCTAATGTAAATACTAAGTATGTAATAAAGTGCATATATGTATACTATAACTGAGCTTTTCTAAAGCTAAATACTGAGTTTTGATAATTGAGTAACTGATAACTGATTTACTAATACTAAATGACTATGTCTAACAGTCCTGATATCTGTAAAAATGAACTGAATTCTAAACTGAGACGAAAACTGAGACTATTGGAGGAAATCATCTAACTGACATACCCCAAATAAGTTAAGATAATTGGGCTGGGGTCCAATCTGTTACCCCAATTAGAAGTGTGCTAATACGGTGCCACGGGTACTAACAACTACTGTGGAGTCAGTCCTAACTAATAGGTGATCCCTGAGATCAGTCCTAAACTAGCGTGTGATCCCTGAGTATGCCAGTCCTATCTAATGTGTGACATCTCATAACCTATGTTGGCTATGTAGTTTTGGAACTTAGGGACTATTTCTAGGGACCAAGTCCTAACTAATAGTTGAGGCCACATCCCTAGGCTCACTCGATATTGAATCCTACTCTGAACTGAAGGACACTGATCTAAGTATACTGAGCAGGAATGGACTAATATTTGAGATTACTGAGTTTTCCTGAGTTCTATAACTGACTGATTACTATTGAGTTCTTTAACTAACTGAGAGTACTACTAATTGTGACATGACCGATACTATTCTATAACTAATACTAGCTCTAGGTAAGTATCTACATTGTCGGGTATTTAATACCCCCAGACTTGATAGCATAAAAAGAAAGACATAAAATGATCATAAAGGTATAACAATACTCGCTTGCTAACAATACACTTATTTAGACATTTTGTCAAACACTTGATATACATGAACTGGTGCATGAATGGGATCACATAATAACATGTCATGATTCCACTATTTACTTAACATAGGCAATTTAGAAAATACTTAGGGAGCATGGATTATTTACATGATAATGGCCAGCACATGAACATCATGACTCATTAGTCAATTTGTAAATTCAAGGGTTTATCAAGATAATCATATATTCATCACACATGTTATTTAATTTCATGAAACATGCACTTAAATCATGGATTGAAACCCAACTAGTATCATGGATAAGAAATCGATCTAATTCAAACATGGGATTCATAAATTTGAGATATTCTATGTTTAAAAAGGGATTCTTGGAGTCTACGGGTGAAAAAAATCCATAGATGAACACCTAACATACTTGATAAGAAGAGTTTTTGAATGTTATTAGAGGATTTCTTTAGGATTAACCTTGATTTTTGAAGTTAGGGTTTTTGCCTCTTGAGAGAAAATGATTTAATTTGGGGAAAACTGAATGAATAATGGTGTAACTAGGTTTATTAGGGTTGAATATCCTGTTAAAGGCTGACTAAGGTATGGAAAAAGTACTTAAAATCCTTTGGAAATAGAACTTGGAGTTAACTAAAAAATCCTATTTTGGTGGGCACGCACAATTTAGCGCTATCACATTGTCTTACTGGAAACTGACAACTGGGAAAATACATGGTGGCGCAACACTGTGGAATCGCAGTGCCACATTTGATGCAACCTAAAAGCCTAGTACAATACGGTACAATTGCGTTGCTTTATAGGAAATTGACAATTATGAAAATAAGTTATGGTGTGATACCATGATATTGCGGTACCTCATTGGAAACTGGCAATTGCCATTTAGACATACTCCACAATGTGCTACTAGCCTGAATGACGGTGTTTAGTGGCTAAAACTTAAAATAGCATCAGAAAGCTAATTCAATTTCCTACGTAATGGCAAGCTCTAAACTAAAAAATACTGAGTATTTAGAAAAATTTATATTGGATAACTCATGAAATGAGAGTTAATTTAAGCTAGGTAAATACGGGGTATTATATTTACACAAGTAAACAGACACCATACAGTAATACCACAACTTGTAACTATCCCAGACTGATGTGTGAGCTAATGCTAACACATTTGAGGCTTTTAACTAAGAATTATTGCAAAGTCTTAAGCAACTTTTATAATTTTTGATTGGTTTATATTTGATTTTATAGTTTAACCTTATATGATAGAGAACCAACAAGAATGGAAGTAAAGAAGTTGAAATCTAAAGAAATCTAAAGACAAGTGTATGTCGTCAGCTCGGTGATAAGCTATCAAGCCGGTCATTAGTAATAGATAGAGAATTGGCCTAAAATGGAAGTTGTGATGACATTTTGTGATACATCGTCAAGCTTCTGATAGGCTGTCAGGAATGTATCAGCCTACGACAACCAAGGAAAACTGAAGCAAAGCGTTGATGACATTTTGTGATAAGACGTCACAGAGCTGATAAGTTGTCAAGTTTGTCGTCAGCTATAAGTAGGAAGAGACAAAATTGAAGAAGGAGCTGACGACATTTGTGATAATTCGTCAGTCTACTAATAGGCTATCACAAATGTCATCACCTAATCTGAGGGATTTCTAATTTTTATTAATTTGTTTCCTTATTTAGAGTTAACTATTTAAAGCTTTATTTTAGGGTTTTTCAAAGGAGGTTCAGCACATAAAGTTTGACATATTGAGTTTTTGAGAGTACTTGATAGTTTTCTCTCTCTCTACTTTTGGCTTGAAAAAGCAAATACTTTGAAATATAACTATCATTATTTTGGGATTTTCCTCTGTGATCTAATCTGTGATTCAATAGTTATTATTCTTCTTGTGAAAAGTTTAACTTTCAAAGCACGAATACAAATTGTTTTTTCAATTTTAGCATTATGAGTGGCTAAATTCCATTAATCTGAATTATGGGATCGAGGGTTAAGTCTTTACAAGGTGCTTAGTATTCAAGATTCAAAAGGTGGTATGATTTCTTGATAATTCTGAGGTTTTAAGTAAAGTCTGTTGGTTGTAAATGATAGATAACACCTATTTTGGTTTGCTTGAGAAATAAATCAAATATAGTGAAAAGTATTATCAACAGGGACTTGGAAATAATCCGTTTAACTATCAGCGTTGTAACAAGGTTGGTTAACCTGAGGTAAAAACTGAGCAGTGAATATAAATTTCCTAAGTTTGAGAGGATTGGGCAGTTAAATAATTAAGTAGGTCGAGAGACATTTATGTATAATATCGATACATATAACTTGTTGTCATACCTACTATAAGAATCTTGAACCACTTTCAGCATCTTTCAAGTACCGAAAGCCCTAGTGAACATAATTCTGGTTTCTCTATAAACTCTTGAGTACAAACATTAATCAAAGTAATTGAAAATTACTTATTAAACTAAAACCCCCCATCTCTAGAAACATTCAACTATCAGTTGATTAATTCACAACATACTTATGCTTACACCTTATTCCCTGTGCGATTAGACCCCTAAATAGTTGGGTTTTTACTGACAACGATCGCTTATATTCTCATTGAGAGGTGTAGTTTGAGCGTTATCAAAAATGACATTGTTGTAGTATAGTGGTAAGTATTCCCGCCTATCATATGGGTGACCCGGTTTTGATCCCTAGAAGTGGAGCCATTTTTGATAATGCTCAAACTATACCTCTCAATGAGAATGTAAGCGATCGTTGTCAATATAAAATCCAACAAGGTTGGGGTCAAATCCCATATGGAATATGGTGTAAGCGTAAGTCTACAAATTAATCAACTGATAGTTGAATATTTGTAGAGATGGGGGGATTTTAGTTTAACAAGTAATTGCCAGTTACTTTGATTAGTGTTTGTACTCAAGAGTTTATAGAAAAACCAGAATTATGTTCACTGGGGCTTTCGGTACTTGACAGATGCTAAAAGTGGTTCAAGATTCTCATGGTCGGTTGGACAACAAGTTATATTTATCGATATTATGCTTAAATGTCTCTCAACCTATTTAAGCATTTAACTACCTAATGCTCTCAGACTTAGGGAATTTATATTCACTGCCCAGATTTTACCTCAGGTTAAGCAACCTTATTACTGCGCTGATTATTAAACGGATTATTTCTAAGTCCCTGTTGATAATTTACTTCCCACTATATTTGATTTCTTTCTCAAGAAAACCAAAGCAGGTGTTATCTATCATTTGCAACCAACAGACTTTAATTAAAACCTCAGAATTATCAAGAAATCCTACCACCTTTGAATCTTGAACGCTAAACCTTGTCAAGACTTAACCCTAGATCCCATAATTCCGGTTAATGGAATTTAACCACTCATAATGGTAAAATCAAAACAACAAGTTGTATTCATGCTTTGAAAGTTCAACTTACCACAAGAAGAATAATAATTATTGAATCACAGATTAGATCACGGAGGAAAATCCCAAAATAATGATAATAATCTTTCAAAGTATTTTCTTTTTCAAGCCAAAAGTAGAAAGAGAAAAATATCAAGTACTCTCAAAAACTCAATGTGTCAAACTCTATGTGATGAATCTCCTTTGAAAAACCCTAAAACAAAGCTTTAAATAGTTAACTCTAAATAAGGAAACAAATTTATAAAAATCAGAAATTCCTCGGATTAGGTGACGATATTTTTGATTGCCTATCAGGAGACTGATGACTTATCACAAATGTCGTCAGCTCCTTCTTCAATTTTGGATTTTCCTAATTATGGTTGACGACAAACTTGACAACTAATCAGCTTTGTGATGGCTTATCACAAAATGTCATCAAGGCTTTGCTTCAGTTTTACTTAGCTACCTTAGGCTGATGACAATCCTGACAGCTTATCAGAATCTTAAAGATGTATCACAAAATGTCATCATAGCTTCCACTTTAGGCCAATTCTCTGTCTACTACTGATGACCAACTTGATATCTTATCACAGGGATGACGACTTATCATAAATATCGTCAACCATAATTGTCTTCAGATTTCTTTAGACATCAACTTTTTTGCTTCTATTCTTGTTGGTTCTCAATCATATCAGCTTAAACTAAAAAAACAAACATAATCCAATCAAAAATGACAAAAGTTGCTTAAGACTTCACAATTATTCTTAGTTAAAAGCCTCAAATGTGTTAGCGTTAGCTCACACATATTCCCTATGGGATTCGACCCTAACCTATTTGGGTTTTATATTGACAACGATTGCTTACATTCTTATGGAGAGGTGTAGTTTGAGCGTTATCAAAAATTGCACCATTGCCGAGAAATACAGTTGTAAACTGAAGTTTGTGAGCGTAAATTGACTTTTAGTTAAGTTTTCTAGTTTTACGTTTGTTTGTTGTTTTTGTTTACTTGCAAGATTTTATAGTGTATGCCAAGCACCAAAAGTTCTAGAGAACTGCTATTACCATCTAATCTGGAACTGTAACAAATTGGAAGAATGGTAGAACAGCAAGAGGCCGATAGACTGGCAGCCTTGGCTAGAGCTCAGGTGAATGTGCAAAATGTTGGGAAACAGGCACGACATCCAAATCCTGAGGATAAAGATTTGGGAGATGAGGAGTTGCTGAATCCTGGGATCCCAAGGCATGCAGAGCAAATAACTACACCAGTACGGCGTTATGTTAACCGAAATCGTTCGTTCTGAGATAGACAAGAGTACCAACCGGTCTATTATGATCCCAATAATAATGATGATGTTATGGACAGGGCAGGCGAAACGGGTGCAATCATTCCTCCACCGTTGGCACCTGGGCCCAAGTTCAACATTACGAGTACTATGATCTAACTCCTAAATCTAAAGGGGTTATTTGGTGGCCTTCCTGAGGATGATCCAAACCTGCATCTGGTGAATTTTTTCACTATCTGCAAATCTTTTGATAACCCAGGAATAGGCCAAAATGCTATCTGATTGAGATTATTCCCGTTGTCTCTGTATGGGGAGGCAACTTTGTGGTTAAATAAGCTGGCACTTGATTCTATAACCAACTGGTGGCAGTTGAAGGAGATTTCCTAGAAAGGTTCTTTTCGTATTCTAGGAGGGTACAGTTGAGGGACGAGATCAGCAACTTTAGGCAGCTCCCGACTGAAGCCTTGCATGAAACATGGGAAAGATTTAAGAAGAAGCTGACACAGTGTCCTAACCATAACATGATGGACATACATTTGATGGAGACTTTGTACAGGGATCTTAACTCTGTCATGAATACAATTGTAGATAATGCTGCTAGTAGTTTGTTAATTGATCTTACAATCCAAGAGGCTTTAGAGATGTTGGATAGAATGACGAAACAGAGTCGGGCATGGCATACTAGAGACTCTTTGTTAGCTAGCCCTACAGATTCTATGGGTATTACTGCGGATCAACACGGAAGAGAAGAGAAGCGTGACTAAGACATGGATTACCTTAAAAAATAGATGGACTTGCTGACCAAGCACTTGCTATCAGGTAAGGTTTAAAAAGTGAAAGCTGTGAGATCTCAGGATAGAAGTGATGATGATACAGATAAAGAGGCTAACTATGTCAATAATCAGGGGGCTTTTAAGGCAATAGCCAAGGGAATCAAGGTTGGACTTACTATGATAAGCCTAGTTATAAAGATAGGAAGAAGGGAAATTGGAGGAATAATAATGATAGGAGCGGGCTATATGTTCCTCCTGGAAATCGTGAGATTGCTTCAACTAGTTCCAAAAAGATGTCCATGGAGGACATGATGGCTAAGTTATTGAAGGGAGTTGAGGCAACCAACTCTGGTGTGACCACCATAAAGATCGATCTGACATCCATCAATCAGTTGGTTCACTCACACTCCACCATAATCAAATAATTAGAGCAGCAGATGAGCCAATTATCTACAAAATTCAACTAGAGGAATAGCAGAACGTTATCGAGTTATACGGTCTAGAATCCATAGAATGATGGCTCATGCTTGGCGATTACCACTAGAAGTGGTAAGATGTTATCTGGCCCTTCTGTGGGAAAATATATAGATGATGAGGTAGTTGTTGATGAACTGGAAGAAAGTGATCCAGTAGAATCTGAGAAGTTAGATAATTCTGACGATGTTTTGAAGAAATATAAAGAGAAGGAGAAAGAGGTAGTGCTGAAAACTATCGCAAGGACACCACCTCCCTTTCCTCAGCGATTAAAGAAGAAAGCGTAAGATACAAAACTCAACAAATTCATGACAATGCTCAAGGAATTGACAATAAATATGCCTTAGGTTGAGGCACTTGAGCAAATTCCAGGATACACGAAGTTCATGAAAGACCTTGTGACTATGAAATGGAATGTTATCTATGAGTCAGAGAATAAGTTTCTCCGTTATGGCACTATCTCTACAAGGTCTTTAATACAGAAAAAAAGAAGATCCAGGAGCATTTACCATCCTGTGTACTATTGGTTTCCTAAATTTCACAAAAGTACTAAGCGATTTGGGAGCCAATATTAACCAAATTCAACTAGTTATGTATAAGAAACTGGGTTTGGGGGATCTTACCCCAACAAACATGTGGTTAGTGATTGCAGATAGGTCTGTGAAGTGGCCTGTGGGTATATTACATGATGTCTTGGTTAAGGTGGCCGATGTTATTTTGCCTGCTGATTTTATAGTCCTGGATTGCGAGGTAGACTTCGAAGTGCCTATCATTCTGGGTAGACCATTCCTTGCAACGGGGAGAGTGATAGTAGACATAGAGCTGAATGAGCTGTAATTCAAGCAAAATAACAAAGAAGCACGCTTTGAGATATACTCATCCATGACTCAGCAAAAAGAGATGGGTGTTTACTCAATCATTAACTTATTTTATCATGATGGTAAAGGGGTCTCAACTGGTTGTCTTGGCGAATTCTGAGTAGTCAAGATAACCAAGTCGTGCTGCGACATTAAATCAGGTGCTATTAGGAGGCAACCCAAAATTTTTATATTCCAGAAAATTATTTATTTTTATAGTTAGTTTCTAGTTCAAGGAAGGTGGAATCAATATATCCAGCCAAGTGCTCTTGACGACATTTTTGATGGGCTGTCACAATTGTGATAAGCTGTCAGATATATGATCAGAAATAGAAACTCTGAGGTAGTTTCTATTAAGGATGATGATATTTTGATAAGCTATCACAATTGTGACGGCTTATCAGAAATGACATAAAAAAAATCCCAAAATTAGCTGAAACTGTGGGCCAACTTAAAAAGACACGACCCGGCCCACAGATTGGCCTTTCTACCTCACCGCATGATTTTTATTTCTCTTAAGTTTATTTTCTTTCCATATTTAGTTATTCTCTTCCCTTTTTCAAAGTCTTACCAAGTAAAACAAAAAGCAAGTTTCGTTGTGTGTGAGTTTGCAATTAAAATCAAGAATTTCTTCCTACTTCCTCTTGTGCGTGTAATCAAATTGAAGGCTCCCATCTGTTATGCTCTAAATTTAAATTTTCTTTTCAAGTGGTAACTTATAGATTGATGACAACCCAAGTTCCCAAGAGGATTGAACCAAGTTCAACTTAAAAAGGGGCTAAAAATCGGAACTAGGGTTTTGCGGGGCAATCCTAAAGCTTTAAGTTCAGCTCAAAAATAGAATTCAAGTGAATTTTGAGAAATAATAGAACCAAAAATAGAGTTAAATTCAAAAGTGGGGTTATAATAAGAGCTGACGACATTCATAATAAGCTATCACAACTGTAACAGCTTATCATAAATGTTGTCAAAGGATTCTAAGAATAAAGTGGGTTCTGTTTAGAGCTGATGACATTTTTAATAGGCTATCACATTTGTGACGGGTTATCAGAAATGTCATCATAAGTTGATAAAGTTTTAGTGTTCTGTCTAAGCCTAATGACAATAGTGATAAGCTATCACGGTCGTGACGGCTTATCAAGAAATGTCGTTACACCTCTAGAACGTGAAGCATGAATGAGCCTTTTCAAAGGATCTAAAGCTTAAATGATTAATGTGTTTGTGTTTATGCTCTTGAGGATTGACTAATGATTTTTCTATTGCTATAGGTTGTGAAATGGAACCAAAAGGAAAGAACCCAAAATCCACAAAGAAAGTGACCAAGGGAAGTGTACCTCAAAGATTCTTCAATAAGGAGTCTGATTATAAAGAGGAAGAACCTCTACTCAGAAAGCAAAAAAAGAATCAAAGCCCTAAAAAGCCTCCACCACCCCAACCAGTTGAGGTGGAGAAGAGTTAAGACAGTGACACTAAGCCAACTACATCTGAGCATACAGATTTTGAGCAGACGACCTCTGAACAACCAGAGTCTGAACATATTGCATCTGAAGGGCATGAATTAAATCAACCTGATTCTGAAGACCATGAGTTTGAGAGACCATCCACTGATTCCCCTTCTACTGAGCCTCAAAATGATAAAGACTCTCCGATTCGGGTAACTTTGGTCAAATGCAAAAATCCTGAAGTTTGAGATGGCAATAGATGGCTAATTCCCAGAGCTCATAAAATATTCTTTGATAGGTTGTACAGAACCAACAGAAGAGCTATCAAGAGGACAATCTTTGAGGAGAAGACAATCATTACTAAGGAGTTGAGCAGGTACCCGAAAATGGAGTAGAAATTTCATGCCTATAACTTAGGGTGGACTACAGGACAAGGAAATGCATTCTTCTCTACACTAGTTAGGGAATTATATATGAACTACCAAGCTTATTTAGAAAACAGGTGCAAAGAAGGAGAGAGATTAGCAAATCAACCTTTGTTGTACAAATTTCTGGTACAGGGCATAATGGTGGATGTTTCTGAAACAACAATTAACATGTTCTGTCATGGCCCAAACTTCTCTCCTCAGTCCATGTCACCTACTTTCTATGCCCTATTAAAGAATCAAGAAAATTAGTGGACTTGGTTAGCCATATCATAGAAGATAGAGAGCCTGAATGGCTGACCAACCCATGTGAAAGAATCTTTAAACCCTCACTAACTACAGAGGCAAAATTTTGGTGGGGTATTATTTGTACTTAGTTGATGACCACAGATGGTGATAATATTCTCAGGGATGATAGATAAATATTAGTAACAAGTCTTGCGGCTAACCTCAAATTGAATTTTGGAGAGATTATTGACGAAGAGATAAAGATTCATGTCTCAAGGTCTGATACAGCATATCCCTTTCCTTTTTTAATTACAAGGTTGTGTAGGGCAGCAGATATCCCAAAGATATTAGGGTTGGAAGAAGAAATCCTTGCCAAGAAGACCCACAATCTGATCCAAAATGAAGAAAATCAGCCAAGGCTAATGTTTGATAAGGGCGCAGAGATTCCCACTGATCTACCGGCTACAGGTACTAGTTCAGTGCCTAATGTAGAGATGCCAAAATCTGAAGATGTACTTCCAACATCCGCAACAATGACAGAATCATTAGTGCCTAGGACCGAGATAAATCCTCCAGCTGTTATGCGTACAATAGAATTTTCCTTCACTCCGATGAATTTTAGGAAAGTAGAAAAGTAGTCCAAGTGGTGCGAGGCTCAACTTAAACTCTTTCCCAAGCAATTCGTAGTTGTAGTTGATAAAAGAGTTAAGGCTAAACTTGATCCTTACAAGACCCTATCTGGCCGGATTGATGAATTGTAGAACTACTTAAATGCGCGGTCGAAGGAGAGGTCAGACCCAGAGATGGCACTACTTAGGTCAGAATTGGCCAAGGTAAAGATGGAGGTTGGAAAGTTATAGTAAAACCAATTTATGGTGTCATCAGAGCCGACAGTAGAAGAGTCTGAGGGAGAAATCCCATTGTTTGATCTCACCGAGGAACCGGTAAAGAAAAAAAGAAAAGTGAAAAGAAAAAAATAGGAAAGAGAGAGAGGCCTGACAGTGATAAAGAGGAAAAAATAGAGAAGAGGGCAAGAAATAAGAATGAAAAGGAGGAACTGAAGAAAGCAAGAATTGAATCCCTAGTTGATAATGAGAGATGAGAGGCAGCCATCTGAGTGAGAGTCGTAGGTTCCTCTACTAGTAAGCCTTCAGGGACTGATAGACCAGCTACACCAGAGCAGATCGAGGCTTCTAATGGAGATGCAGCAATAGGGTCAGGAACCCATAACCCCCGAGATTGATCTATTTAAGGTATACGCTAACCCTAAGTTTATATTCTCTCTGATTTTAAGTTGACGGTGTAGAGTAAATTTGTTGTTGTAAAAATTTTGTAGCCAACTACGAGAAGTACTTGTACTTGAGGCAGTTTAATTGTTTTTGTGATTTTTGTATACCTCTTCAAGTGATCTAATTCTGTAACTGTGTGAATTGCTTTTAAGTGTGACCATTGTGCATATTTCTATGACATTAGTTCTAGGAACATATTAACTATTGCTAATAGTTGCATGAGCTGAATGAGTTGTAGCTTGTTATATACTTGTTGTCATGTGTGTGTGAGCAGCTACTTAGTTCCCTCTGTATGCTAAAGCTAGAACTTGCCTGGTCAGTCTTACCTAGGTTGAAGGATAGGGGTTAGGAAAGGATCATAGGCCATTTTGATATTATCTCTCTTTAGCCTAAATGACTTTTCCTAGGTGTATCATATCCCTTGATCCCTACTTTGAGCCTAATTTATCTGTTTCTTTGTATGACACCTGTCACCTTCCCATTTAGATCACAATGAACCTGTTTTAGCCCTAGTCCTTCTTGGATGCAGTGCACCTTGACTTAGGCAAACAGCCTAAGTTGAGGTTGTCTATCATAGGGGTGCGTGATATAAAATGATTATGAAGAAATTTAGCATAAAGGGATAGAATAAAAAGCTGGGTGCGGAAGAAAAAGAGAAAGAAAATAAAAAAGTATGAAAAAATAAAAAAATATAAGTGATCGAGAAAAGACCACACCCATCCTAAATCAGTGTGATCAAGAAAAGAGAAGAGTGAAAAAGGCTAATCAATGAAGCCCCAAAATAAAGTGTAGTGTTAAGGAGGCTTAGTCACTTTAAAGACCATCGAGTATCCTACCAGCCCCTAACCTACATTACAAGCCTAAGAGAAGTCCTATAGTGATCCTAATCGACCTATCTGAAGATTTGGGTAATGGAAAATAAGGGCAAGCCTACGGTGCTTGGCATACACTTGTTGGAACTTCATTCTGAGAGTGAGTGTTTTGATTATCCCCATGGTTACATATATAATTCCTCATGTGAGGTGAGGGGCATTTCTTTGCTGCGAGGGCACACTGGTTACATTGCTAGTTACTGATTTGTTTAGGTAGTGTAATAATGGTCTATGCATGGTTGTTATAACTGAGTTGATACCGTATCTTTATTCTTGTGTCTTGCATTAGTGTTCTTCATTATTCTTGAATTAAGTGACCTTGGATATGGTAAAAGTGTTTTAAGATGATATGGATGATTGACTGCCAAGTGTACTTTGTATTTTCTTAGTTGTGTTGAGTTGCTTGAGGACAATAAATTGTTTTAAGTTGAGGGTGTTGATATGTGAGCTAAAGCTAACACATTTGAGGCTTTTAACTAAGAATAATTGCGAAGTCTGAAGAAACTTTTATCGTGTTTGATGGGTTTATGTTTGATTTTGTAGTTTAAGATGATATGATAGAGAACCAACAAGAATGGAAGCAAAGAAGTTGAATTCCAAAGAAATCTGAAGACAAGTATGGCTGATGACATTTGTGATAAGCTGTCATCCCTGTGATAAACTATTACGTTGGTCGTCAGCAGTAGACAGAGAATTGGCCTAAAGTGGAAGTTGTGATGACATTTTGTGATACGTCGTTAAGCTTCTGATAAGCTGCAGGAATGTCATTAGCCTAAGGCAGCCAAGGAAAACTGAAGCAAAGCCTTGACGACATTTTGTTATAAGCCATCATGGAGCTGATAATTTGTCAAGTTTGTCGTCAGGCTTAAGCAGGAAGAGCAAAAATTAAAGAAGGAGCTGACGACATTTGTGATAAGTCGGCAGTCTCCTAATAAGCTATCACAATTGTCGTCACCTAATCCGAGGGATTTCTGATTTTTATTAATTTATTTCCTTATTTAGAGTTAACTATTTAAAGCTTTATTTTAGGTTTTTCAAAGGAGATTTGCCACATAGAGTTTGACACATTGATTTTTTTAGAGTACTTGATATTTTTCTCTCTCTTTACTTTTGGCTTAAAAAAACAAATACTTTGAAAGATTATTATCATTATTTTGGGATTTTCCTCTGTGATCTAATCTGCGATTCAATAGTTATTATTATTCTTGTGGCAAGTTTAACTTCCAAATCACGAATAAAACTTGTTGCTTTGACATTTAGCATTATGAGTGGTTAAATTTCATTAACCTGAGTTATGGGATCTAGGGTTAAGTCTTGACAAGGTGCTTAGTGTTCAAGATTCAAAAGGTGGTAGGATTTCTTGATAATTCTAAGGTTTTAATTAAAGTCTATTGGTTGCAAACGATAGACAACACCTACTTTAGTTTGCTTGAGAAAGAAATCAAATATAGTGGGAAGTGAATTATCAACAAGGACTTGGAAATAATCCGTTTAATAATCAGCGTTGTAACAAGGTTGGTTAACCTAAGGTAAAATCTGGGCAGTGAATATAAATTCCCTAAGTCCGAGAGGATTAGGTAACTAAATTCTTAAGTAAATCGAGAGACATTTAAGCATAATATCGATAAATATAACTTGTTGTCCTACCTACCGTGAGAATCTTGAACCACTTTCAACATATATCAAGTACCGAAAGCCCTAGTGAACATAATTCTGGTTTCTCTATAAACTCTTGAGTACAAACACTAATCAAAGTAACTAGCAATTACTTGTTAAACTAAAACCTCCCATATCTTGAAATATTCAACTATCAGTTGATTAATTTGCAAAAGACTTACGCTTATACCATATTCCCTATGGGATTTGACCCCAACCTAGTTGGGTTTTATATTGACAATGCTCTCTTACATTCCCATTGAGAGGTGTAGTTTGAGTGTTATCACGGACCACTCAAGGATCCAAAAAAATAATAATAATGACAATTATCATGTATCCTAATTTACATAGAGAAAACCACATTTATCAGTTAAGCATTTAAACTCAATTCACTTAAGGAACCAATATAATAAAGAAAACACATAATCCCTACTTCACTTAAGGAACCGTCACACTTGCTTGTACTTTTTACGTAAATTCTAAGAGTGTCATTGGTGCTTATTAGGCATGAACTGCAAGAAATGAGCTCTTTTCCATGTACAAAATTTTAGACATCAAGCATATATTAACCTTATACCAACTAATTTCAGACATCAAGTGCCTGTGGATTAGTGATACTTTTATCACTCATTCTCACTAAATATTTGTGCACATTACCTTGTTTTGAAGGAATAAATGAGACATATTGGTGATAAAATACACTAATATCCACTCTTGGAAAGAATAGAGTTAAGAAGATCAAAAGATATGGATTGGAGCTAAAAATGATCAAAAAGGAACATGAAAAGTGCAGCTGAAGACTTGGAGCAAAATGGCCTCAGGTACCATGGTCGTAGTCTGCAACCATGATCACGGTAGTTTGGAAAAAGTCATTCAACTGTGGTCACATAATTGTGCTCACGGCCAAACCCATACAACTTTGGTTTAGCAAAAGAAATTAGCCTAAGGGCAAAACTAGGAATGCACGTGGCTGATTATATTTTGACAAAAAGACTTAAACCCTAGCATCATGAAGAAAATTCCATCTTTCCAAACTTTTAGGTTTAGCTCTTGATTCATAGCCTCCATTTTTTTAGAGAAGAAAATATTATATAATTTTTGGGTGAAGAATATATTAGAGACTTTTTAAATGGAAGATTAGCTCACTTCCATTGTTGATTTGTAGGAGTGCCAAGTTTGAAGTAACATTTACTTAAGCTTAAATAAATCACTTCAATTGATATTATGGGAATATCTATGCTTATTTATCTTATGTGTAGCTAGATCTCCCTCTTGGGGTTATGTGTGAATTGTGATTAATGTGTGTATGGGTTGTTACTGATTAGCTTATATGTAGTAGTTCATATTTATGGGTTTTTTCATTGCTATGCTAACTTGGTTGAGGTTTTGATGGGTGAAAGCCCCAAATCCTATATGGGTATGATGAGTAAAAGCTCCATGCTCTAGAAAACCCGAAGCCATCTTTGAAAAAAAGGTATGGGTGAAGTTTAGGAATCCATATCATCCTTTGAAAGGGGGATGAAGAGACCAAAGGAATGATAAACAATTATGTGTGTTGTTTGCTAAATTTTCACTATCTTAGACATAAGGGTGAATGTGAGGTTGACTATACCATGGGTATCATCCTAGAAATAGGGATGCCTAGATTGAGGTTTTGGTTACCAAATGTTGATAACACTTATTAGGTATTCAAAAGAATCAATGGGTGAAAGTTTGGTGTTTTTTTGAAAGACTAGCATCAAAATCACCAACCAAACCTACCCATATTTGACTTCCTAAATTGATGTTAATTGCTTACACCTACGTATCACTCCCTTAGTAGTATGTAATCCCAAGATCTATTCATACCTGTTAAAACTCTAATTATTCATAGTCCTAAATTTACACTAGAAAAAACCCAAAAATAAACATAAATGTAGATACATATCTCCACCATTTTTATCTTCTTGTAACATTGGTTTGGATTTAACTTGTATGTATTATTTTGAAGTAACTTCATTGCCACTTACATTGTTCCTTATGGATTCAACCCCAACTCCAAAGTTTTTTAAATATATTGACGACGATCGCCTTGCTCTTAACGTGATGTGTAATTTGAGCATTATCAATAAGGGGATCATTAGCGGAGAATAATTTGGCATATTAAGTTAGTTTGAAGTTTTAGCTACTTGCTCGAATTCAAGCTTGTATATTTTTGTCAGTGATTTTTCTTTATAGGTAGATTTTATTTTATTCTTACTTTTCTCTTTGGCATCTCCTAACAAATATGATATTGGTAGTTGGAAATCCTATCGTGATGACCCATGTCCAATCTATGACGAACAATACTTCAGGAGAGATTATAACTATGCTTCCTAGAGAGAGATGGACCCTCCATATCGATCCTATGGGGAGTGTAAGTGTCCTTTATGTACTGGTCAAGATGGACATTAGGATGATTGTCCAAATGCCCCTTCCCCCTATTATACTAACTGAATTGCTAGTTCTTCCTATGAGATTGATATGTATTATGATAAGATGATGGAGGAGAAACAAACTGGACCCATTGGTCTTGGAGCAATGCTACAAATCATTTTGGATCGGGTAACTATAACTGAGGAGAATGCATAAGACTTGCATCAATACTACGGGGTGTTTGAATGTGCAAATGTCAAGGCAAAGGAATTTGCAAGAACATAATTCCTGCAAACATTACAACCATGCCCATTTCCCAAGAGAAGGTTTGTTAAGAATAGAAACCAAGATATAATGATGGGATTGGTTGCAAAGACTACTCAAAGACTTCCCAAAAATTCAAATCATATGAGGTAGAAGAAGCCAAAATAAAAGAAATGGTACTAAAGTCATGTAACAACCCGATTTCTAAAACCAGAACGTCACACGGTGATCATGATTCTGAAGGACTACAACCTAACCCTTTACTTATATCTATACCTGAACACTGCATAATATAGATAATAAATGCTGAAACTAGCTATAAGGTTCAAAACATCTAAAAATACTCAAAATTTAAAATTGAATACTGATACATCTGTCCAAAAAGCCTCTAAACTGTCTGAGCTGTGGAGTTGATGGGATATATCCCCAACTAACTCCATCTTCTGAAAATAGACAAAATCCAATGCAATAATGATAAAAGGATCATCTTCGAATAAAGAGGACTCACTGCTACGTCTACTGCTATTGACTAGGACTGAATTACTAAGGGTATTTGGATCTCGTGCCTTTTGAACCTATGGTGTCAAATAAAACACCATAGTGCAAATGCATCAGTATGAGAATGTACTGAGTATGAATATGAGGTAAGGATAAATTCAAAGGCTTATGCATGAACAATTACTTAACAGAATAATCATGAGAGTACTGAATGAGAACACAAACCTGAATGCACGAACCATAATCACAATCATCACGACTCTGAGTACTGAAACTCGGGTACTGCATTACTGACATCTGAACTCACTACTAATACTGAGATACTGAATAACCGAATCATCTGATACTGATAAATGAGTACTGAGGTGAGATCCATCTTATCTAGCGAGTGATCTCAAAATCTGAGGATACTGAAACTGATTAATTGACTCTACTCATATCAATGAAACACAAGGATACTAAACTGAATTTGAAACTGAGATCAAGCCTATCTGAGGGGTGATCTCGAGATCTGATAATGAGATTTCTTAACTGAATAATAGATTAAGATCAAGACTATTTGACAGTTGATCTCAGGATCTGATAATGAGATTACTCAACTGAATATGAGATTGAGATCAAGCCTATCTAATGGGTTATCTCAGGATCTGATAATAAGATTACTCAACTGAATATAAGATTGAGATCAAGCCTATCTGATGGGTGATCTATAGATCTAATATAGAATTACTTTATATAGGACCAAGCCTATCTGAATGGTGTTCCATGTATCAATGGAACTATCTGAGTTCCTCACTGAGATAGATGACTGTATCTAAAAGTCTTGATTTCTGAAGATTGATACTGAAACTGTAACTATGGGAAGTAGTCACTTAACCGACATGTCCTGAATCTCAACTGGTCGGGTCCAACCTATAACCCCAGTTGGAAGGGTGTCAATATCGTGCCACAGGTAATGACCTCTTTGTTCAAGCCTATCAGAAAGGTAACCATCGCATGAAGTAAAGCCTAAGGCAATATACTATCTGACAGGTGACTAGCGTTTCCTGATGGGTGACTCCTGCATCCTACGCTAGCTATGCAGTTTTGGAGTTCAGGGATTGCACCTAACAACTCTGCCTCTCTGATGGGGAGCCGCCATCCCTGCTATTGCTTGGGGCTAGCTCCTACTCCCAACTGAAAGACTCTGAACTGATTCTTAACTGAACACAAACTAAGATGAATCTGATACTGATCATGTTTCTCGAATGATCTGACTGAGTTAAGCTGAATTTACTTGATTTCATTTCTGACAGAATACAACTAAATTTCATTATCTGACTGAACAAAACTGAGTTTTGAATAGAGTACTCAATTACTAAAAAGTTCAGAACTGAACGCTTAAATACTACTAGATCTGAGTTAGGTATAGAACTGATGCTAGATTACTAATGATATTGAGATTACGGTGATTACAAATATTACTGAGATTTCTTAAGCTCTGTATCTATCTGAGAATACAAAGTTCTACAACTTGATGAGTTCTGAGAATCATGGCTCAACTGAAATTATCATGAAAACTGACACGAGCTCTAGACAGCAGGTAAATTGCCTGGTATAAATTACCCCAGGACTCGATAACATAAAAGTAAAACATAACCACTCTTGAATAATCAAGACCATGGACAATCATTCACCATCACAATTACTAAGGAATCACTTCAAGCATTTAGGAATCATAAACATGTGATAGTGTAGGGAGACACGCTATTGGATCATACTCCATTCAACAAGGCCTTGCGTCAAGAACTTCGAACATATTTAAGTCTTGGCATGTACCGGAGAACACATAATTGGGGAACTTTATGCTATCATGTTACAATTTATTCATCAAGTTAGCATGTATTTAGTCTTAGCATGTATCAAAGAGTACAAAATTGGAGAATTTCATGCTATAATGCCAAAATTCATTCACTAAGGTTTTTCAACAAACACTTGGTATACATGGGCTTACACACAATTGGGGATTTCTAGTCAACATGCTATAATGGCTATAATTATTTACATAAGCATTTTATCAGGCATATGGGGAGCATGCTTTGCTTATTCAACAATTTCTACGCTTAATTGACATGAACACACCACTTAACAAGCAACTTGAAGAGGGTTTATCATGAACATCACATGAATACCATATACTAGGTTAAAGCTTGAAAACCTTGTAAAAAAACATGAATCACAACTCAATAATAGCATGAACATCAATTTAAACTCACATGAATCATGAAAACTCATAAACATAAAAGCTTTGAAATTTAGAAAATGATTCTTGAGCTTCTTGGATGAAAGGGACTCAATAATCAACATCTACATACCTTAGAGAAACATTTTCCTGAAAGACCTTGTAGAGATTCTTTATTTCTTGATTTCTCTTGAAGAGGAAAGAAGTGTTTTGATTTTGTAGAAACCCTAGCTCTTGTTCTTGAACAACTTTGAGAGAAAACAAAGATACTTTGGGTGAATTGAGGCCAAATCCCGTGTTAAGGTGTATATATAGGGGTTGGGAAAAGACCTTTTTCACCCTTGGATTTAAATTGAAAAATCTTGATTTTACATACTGGCGCGATGCGCCATAATCGCGCTAGCTCACTAGAAATTGGACAATCGGGAAACTGTTCGATGGCACGACGGTGGAAATCGTGTTGCCACCTTAGTTGCAAACTGAAAAGGCACCGCGATGTGGTGTATTTGCGTTGGTGCACTGGAAATTGACAATTCTGAAATTAAGCCTTGGCACGATGCGCGATAATCATGAAGGCTCACTGGATTTTGACAATTGTCATTTTGGCTGGCTCCGTGATGCGCTAAAGTCCTAGGTCGCACACTGTCTCACTAAAATGGCTCTACTCTTTGCCCGAGTGTCGAATTTGGACAAATTTGGTATCAAAAGAATGCTTATTGAATTCTCTACATGACAAAAAGTCGATATTAGGGAAATTCTACATGGTTCTAAATATTTCTCACTTGCGAAGACACTTCTCAATCTTTGAAGGATGGATTTATGCTCTATTGAACACACTCTAAGGCTCAGACTATGAGAGAATTTTATGGGGTCTTACAATATCTCCCCCTTAGAAATATTCATCCTCGAATATCTCTTGATAGGCTAAGAATACATATCGACTGAACTTACTCAAGGAATGGGAGCATCTAAAACATGACTATGCAACTGGAACTACTGATATTCCGAACTCTCATACTAGACATGCATACCTCATGTATGGAATACTCGACTGAAGCTACTCATAAGCTGAATCCTCATAATGGACATACATATCTGATGCATGGACTCATAAAGGAGTTGATCTCACGAATGCATGACTAAATACACTGAAAAACTGAACTCTTTCTACCGAACATTCATATTTAATGTGTGAATGTTTGACTGAACTGACTCTCAAAAGAATGAGTGGCTATGCAATGACAACTGACGTTAACTTCATAAAGAGAGTCTGAACATACAAATAAATGAGTATAAGGATATGAAAGCATCACAATATCCAGGGGTATCTCCCCCTTGGGACTCTATATCCCTCTATACACACCTCGCTGAAAATACTGGGGCGGTGCACGGGGCACCTATGAACTGGGTCATGATTGACCAACTAAGGTCTAAAACTCATGCATGACTTATGCTGACATATAAGGTCAAAATGGAAGAAAAAGATCTAGCAATGCATATCACAAAGATGAAGGACTCATAACATACTTGAATCTATATTAGGGAACCTTTCCTGATCATGGAGAGCCTGAAACGCATAGAGACTGTTCTGATGCTAACCACTATTGGCACCAGAAGGGGCACTCTACTGAAGAAAGTCTCTACCCCTTTATGCTAGCGCTCTACACTCTCTTATTATGTGGCCTGTCTCACCACACCCAAGTATATATCACTACTAACTCTACACATACCTAGGTGGCTCTTTCCACACTCGCCAAAAAGCGGATTAGTACGTACACCACTAGTACTACTCAGGGCTTTTGAGCTTGGTGCCCCATCATAACTGACATCCCCAAACTTTGGTGTGGGTACACTAGGTAAGGTGGAGCTAGATCTGAAAACTTCTGACTATGCTAAGAATAACTACCACCTTGGGACCCTGTCTGAGAGAAACCATGACTTCCTATCCTAGTGCTTTTACTCACTCTCTCTCTTTCTCTCTCCTTATCTAC
Source organism: Capsicum annuum (assembly GCF_002878395.1). Taxonomy (NCBI): domain Eukaryota; kingdom Viridiplantae; phylum Streptophyta; class Magnoliopsida; order Solanales; family Solanaceae; genus Capsicum; species Capsicum annuum. Next base: position 169,288 of record NW_025836755.1, on the reverse strand, counting down.
CTCAATCTATTATGTATGCATCATCAGTCTAGAAAATTCCATATCTTTGTGAACCATAGCAGTTCTACACTCTTTCAATACTAACCTGGACACACCAGTCATAAAATTACTCATACTCGCTCTAGGGCCAGCAATCAAGTTAGGAGCATACTTAGCTAATGGTTAAACTTAAGACAATACTTTTTCACTTCATAGGTTCATGAACTCTTCTACCTTAGCTTACCTCATCTCTAGCGGGAAAAACTTAAGGCATCTTAAAACTCTTGCTAAGTCAGGGGAGCTGCATCCTCCCCTCTACCCTTCTTCCATACTACAACCTAGTCATGAGCGATATACTTCAACCTATAGGATGCTAACTCTACATTCTCCTCCTAAGAAACATGCATAATCTGGGTAATCTTCCCCACCTCCTCTAGATAAAGTTGTGGGTCCTCACCTGCTACTAACCAAAAAAATTCTAGCTGGCTCATTCTTATGAAATCTCTAATTTTGGCTGTGGCTAAACCCTTATCTTACTGAGCTGGGGCCATAGCCTGACATTTACCCTGAACATTAGTCACAGCTTTGGCTAATGGCTGAAAAGCTACCTAAAACTCTGCATGTGACATATTTTCATTCTCAGGATCTATTGGCTGAGGGGGTTGGTCATCAACCCTACAGACATTATCTCATCGAGGAGGCATACTTTGTATATGGAAGAAAGAGGTTGATTAGATAGAGGATCAACTTGAGATCATGCTCACTTGCACGACATAAATACTAAAAGAAGGGAAACTGCTCCTAAAAACATCTTATAGCCCCTTAACATAAATCTGGAACACAACACTCCTATGTACAAGACTCTACTAAATATGGTTTTTCAGACTCCCTAGGATACCATTGAACCTTAAGCTCTGATACCAAGTTTGTAATGACCCAATTTTATGGAAGCAGAATGTCACACAGTGCTCATGATCCCGAAGGACCACAATACAACCCTCTACTTATATCTATACTTGAACACAACATAATAAAGATAATAAATGTGAAAATTGGCCATAAGTTTCAAAACATCTAAAAATACTCAAAATTTAAAATTTTATACTGATACATTTGTCTAAAAAGTATCTAAACTATCTGAGATATATAGTTTATGGGACATGGCCCCAACTAACTTTGTCTTCTAAAAATAAACAAAATCCGATGCAATAATGAGAAAAAGATCATCCTTGAATGAAGAGGAATCACTGCTACGTCTACTGTTGCTGATTGGGACAAAACTGCTAAGGGTACTCTCGATCTTGGACCTTTAAACCTATGGTGTCAAATAAAATACCATAGCGCAAATAAATCAGTACGGGAATGTACCGAGTATAAAGATGAGGTATCTAATAGAATACCACTGAATCTCGTTATCTAACTGAACAACACTGAGCATTGAATAGATTACTCGATTACTACAGAGGTCAGAACTAAACACTTGATTACTACTAGATCTGAGCTGGGTATAGAACTGAGGCTAGATTACTAGTGATACAGAGATTACAGCAATTACAAAGAATACTAAGAATTCTTAAGTTCTATATCTATCTGAGAATATAGAGTTCTATAACTCGCTAAGTTCTGAGAATCATGGATCAATTGGAATTATTGTAAAAACTGACATGGGCTCTAGACAGCAGCAAAATTGTTGGGTATAAATTACCCTAGGACTCGATAACATAAAAGTAAAACATAACCATTCTTGAATAATCAAGACCATGGACAATCATTCGCTATCACAATCACTAAGGCATCACTTCAAGCATTTAGGAATCATAAACATCTGCTTGTATAGGTAGACATGCTATTGGATCACACTTCATTAAACAAGGCCTTGCTTCAAGCACTTCGCATATATTTAAGTCTTGGCATGTACCGGAGAACACATAATTGGGGAACTTCATGCTATTATGTTACAGTTCATTCATCAAACACTTAGCATGTATTAAAGTCTTAGCATGTATCAAAGAGCACAAAATTGGAGAATTTCATGCTATCATGCCACAATTCATTCACTAAGGCTTTTCAACAAACACTTGGCATGCATGGGCTTACACACAATTGGGGACTTCCAGTCAATATGCTATAATGGCTCTAATTATTCACATAATCATTTTATCAAGCATATAGGGAGCATGCTTAGCTTATTTAACAATTACTACACTTAATTGACATGAAGACACCACTTAACAAGCAACTTAAAGAGGGTTTATCATGAACCTAACATGAATACCACATATTAGGGTCAAAGCTTGAAAACCTTGTAAACAAACATGAATCATAACTCAATAGTAGCATGAACATCAATTTCTACTCACATGAATCATAAAAACTCATAAACATAAAATCTTTAAAATTTAGAAAAGGGTTCTTGAGCTTCTTGGATGAAAGGTACCCAAGAATCAACATCTACATACCTTAGAGAAATTCTTTCTTGAAAGTCCTTGGAGAGATTCTTGATTTCTTGATTTCTCTTGGAAAAGAAGGAAGGGTTTTGATTTTATAGAAAACCTAGCTCTTGTTCTTGAACATCTTTGAGAGAAAAAAATGATACTTTGTGTGAAATGAGGCCAAATCCCGTGTTAAGGAGTATATATAGGGGTTGAAAAAAGACCCTTTTAGACCTTGGAATTAAATGAAAAAATCTTGATTCTACATATTGGCGCGACGCGCCATAATCATGCCATCTAACTGGAAATTGAACAATTAGGAAACTGCTTGATGGCACGACGTGGTGAAAATTGCGTTCTCACCTTGGTTGTAAACTGGAAAGGCATCGCGATGCGGTGGAAACGCGTTGGTGCACTAGAAATTAACAATTTTGGAATTAAGCCTTGGCGTGATGCGCCATAATCACGGAGGCTCACTAGATTTTGATGATTGCCATTTTGGCAGGTTCTGCGATGCTCTAAAGTACCAGGTGGCACACTATCTTACTAAAATGTCTCTAACTCTTTGCCCGAGTGTCGAATTTGGGATACTTTGGTATCGATGGAAATCTTATTCAATTTTTACAAGACAAAAAGTTGATATTAGGGAAATTTTATACACTTCAAAATATTTCTCACTTGTAAATATACTTCTCAATTTTTGAAAGACGGATTTATGCTCCACTGAACACGCTCTAAGGCTCAGAGTATGAGAGAATAGTAGGATCTTACAAGTCAAAATAAAAGTCAATGCAAACCTCTTAAGATGACTCTACTTCATTTTAGGGTGATGATGCTTTGGAGGAGGATAACTAAAAATTAGGAGTTGGACCTTATTCAAACCACTTTTCACCGTTATGCTTAGAGGATGTGATGAGCATCCATCACTCTGATCAAATGATGCATCATAGGGAGACGGAGTCCAATTCTTATATTTTGGAATTTGACATTCCGAAAGAGCATATGGAACCCTATCCATCAATGGCCAAGGAACACAACTTTCGATGTACAATGAGTGGCCTATTGATGTACCCACTTTTCCCAAAGAGACAACTCAAAAATTTGATTTCAAATTAGGTAAAAGGTTCAAGTCCTCAAAAAGGCGAGATCAAAGCTTGCTCGCCATGTCCTCACATCTTCTAAGTTTTATCTTGGAGGATTTGAATCTTCTATCTCTCTACCGCTTATTATTTATTGAACATAAGCTGGGATGGAGATTCAAATTTTCTAAGTGGAAATATAAAAAGAAGTGGTGAAGTAGTTATGTTGCGACGTTAAACTATACGTAAGATGGAAGTCAACCCATCACGCCACAAAAGGTGGCCTATATCCTTTTTATTTATGAATAATACAATAGATTTCATTTTTACTTATGCATGCACAATCCATGAAATATTGGTGCTAAGGGGAATTTTGGTTGAATTTGAAAAGGGAACATGTGAAATTGGCAATTTGGACTGAACAAGCAGTGCAGAAAACCCAATTATTTGGTCTGAGTTACCACGACCGTGGTCCGTTCCACCATAAGTTCAAAGGCCGCGTGACCACGATTGCATAACTAGGACTACAGTTGCAATCAAATCAGTTTAAATGACCATCCAAATGCCACTTTCATCCATTCTTCTCTTTCAATTTCTCTCAAAATTTTCTCTAATTTTGGCATTGCATTGCATATTTAAGTGCTAAGTGACCCCTTGCATCATTGAATCTGGTATTATCTCAACTCCCTTTATTTGAATACAATTACATGCTTAAAACTTATAGTTTAGGGAAAGGGCTAAAACACTATTTTCATGGCCAAATGTATGGTTGTTGATGGTTGTCGTGTGGTTAGCCATTGTAGTTGGTGTATACACTAATGGGGAAGTCTTGAGTACCCAGAATTAAGACTTAAACCACTTAAATTGAAATGTATAACATGTATTCAGTTAAATATCCCTATAAATCCCATGTTCAATCCCTTAGAATTGGGGGCTATGATCACATAACCTAGGCATAAATTCTATGATTACACGGTCGACATGCCTAGTAGAGACAAAAAGTGGGATTAAAATAGTGCTTGAACTAAATTGCAAAACTGGCATATCTAGTCTTAGGTGTCGCGATTGCGGTGCTAATGAATGCGATCATGGCATCGCGGTTGCAGTCACCACTCCATAATTTCCATACCTGTGGGTAATTTTTGGCAAACCTCAAAAGTTCTACACATCCTTTAATGCCCTAAAACTTTCAATAACACTACCACTTGAGCTTATTTGTGTGAGCTAGCATATTTTTGGTATGACAATACTAATTTTTGTCTGATTTGTATTGCCTACAAGTTACCATCCTCAAAGATAGGAGATTTTGACAAAACTAGATTCGTGGTCATGTAATACCACCACCACTACTTTGAAGATTTTCACAGGATCAAGCTACTCCCTGAAAGAGGTATTATCTTTGACAAGGCGGAGGAGAAGCTTCAAAAATTACATGCCCATCTCACTGCAACCCAGTGGATGTGCTTTTCCCCAAAACCCTGCTATGCTAATGAGCAGTGGGTCCATGAGTTCTATGCAAACCTCAGCGTAGTTTCTTTCACAAACCCAGTGATGAAAATTTGGGGTAACCAAGTGAAATTCAGAGAGGAGCAGGTTAATGCGGTGTATGGGCTCCCAAATACTTATCTACCTCAAATTAGGGTATGTCGGTTACATGATAGCTACCATAGTTTCAGTCAGTATTCATTTTATCTCAGTTCAAGTTTACTTGACCAAGTAATTAGATTTTAGTAATTATTCATTCAATTTTAAAGATTATTTATGCTATTCAAATCATGTATGTACATGGTATACTTGGTCTTGCACTCTCAATTTTACATGTTCACGTTTTTCATTCCCAGTATCCATACATGATCATCGATTCAGTTTTACAGCATGTTCTGCTTTACATGATATTCATATACCATATTTATATTTAACCACTTCCCAACTTTAGTTATATTTATTCTACCGAAGTAAAGATTTAAGAAACTAAGTGTAGTTATTCACCAGCTTATTAGATTATGTTTGTTACTCATGTTTTAAGATACTTCAGCTTTCAGTTGATTTTAGTCTTTTGGTGAGTCTACTTGCACTTAGGATGCATGTTTGAAAATTATATATCTATTCTGTTTTACTTATTGCATTCATCCCCACTTACTCAGTACATTCAAAAGTACTAATTCACATATATGTCTATGTGATACATTGTCTCATAATGTAGGTACCAGTTTTATCCCACACATCATAATCAGATAGTTTACAACTTCCAGCCAACAGGTGATAAGCTCTCTGATTTTACGGACTCCAGATAGTTATAGTTCATGTACTATCTTGTTATTATTCATATGTATTTATTAGTGGTAGTTGGAGGCATGTCCCAGCTATCTAATGTCAATATAGAAGAGGCTTTATAGATAGTTCGTCATAGTCATTACATGTAACTCAAGTTTCTTTCTTTAGTTTTATAGTGTTGCAAAATTTATCAATATTTTATTTATTTAGGTATTCTCATGATTATGCTTTCACTCAATAAATTTAGTTTTTATAAAATTTAAATTAGTTGCTCAAGCAATATGACAGTTCATGGGTTATCTTGGGATCATTTATGGTTCTGAGCACCATATTATGAGTAGGGATAGCCTCGGGTATTGATAAACTTGGTATCAGAGCACAAGGTTCAAGTATCCTAGGGTGTCTATGAAGTCGTGTCTAGTAGAGTCTTGTGAAAAAGTATGAAGACATCTTTACTTTTGTTCGAGAGGCTATAAGGCATTTAAGAAATATTTTCCTTCTTTCATGTCTTAGATCATGTAGTAAAAGTGTTCTCTAAGAAACTTATGCAGATTCTTATGTTCCTCTATTCATTCCAACTCTACCTTATTCTTGAGGCATATTCTTGAGGCAACAAAAATAGCGAAGCTTAAATCCTTATAGATAGATTTTTTCTTAGATAGTTATAGGATTAAATGTAGGCTCAAAAGTATCCCACTAGTGCTTTTATGCTCTAAAGTATAAAAGATTTCATTCATGTTCATGAAAATCGTGTAGTAAGCTAAAGTAAGATATACTTTCATATCCCTTCTCAGAATCCTATGATAGCATATGACTTTGGGTCAGAAGCATGAACCTAGAAGTTTAACAGCTGTAAAGTGAGGATAGTGTTTATATGGATTTAGTATAATATGTATCCATGGGGCTGGTTGTATGAAAGGTGAACCAGTAGGCTTGAAATAGTAAATGCTAGAATTTAAGTTTGTTGATTTGAAATTTAGTATGATGATATTGGTATGTTTGTCTAATTATAATTCTCATGGTTTAGGGAAAATTATAAGCTTATAGATATGATATCAGTAGGCTATGTAGGAAAAGAAGCAAATTATGTGTTTAGTGAGTCAAGTATGTGTCGAGAAGGGTGTAAGTATGTGATGATCATTATTGAAGATAAAGAAAGTTAAGGGTAGTATATGTTAAGGGAGCATTCAATAATGAAGTTATTATAGTTCATTAAAAGTTTGGGAATATCCATGTTAAGTGTCAAAATCTAAGTTTGAGTTGTGGATAGCTAAGCTAATAGAAGAAGAGGTTGAAATTTTAGATGGTTTGAACTCAGAGAATGGTGATACTCCTAAAGATTCTAAGTTAGTAAGTGTTTAAGTTGTTATATGATGATTGTTGGAGCTATAGAAAGTTAAGAGTTTTATTTCAGAAGGAAGTACTACAAGTGGACTTTACACTTTCAGGTGCAGTCTTTCAGGGTGAGTTTATTATCTATGTGTTTTGTCATATCTTAGACTCTAGAGTAAAATTGTTAGTTTAGTTTAGAGTTAATTAAATGGGTTCACAGACTTAGAATGATGAGTTAAGCTAAGGGATAGATGATAGAATAAGTAACCAAGTTAGGCTCTCATATTCTAGTAGTGATGCCAATGTATTATATAACATTAATAAGGGAGCAATATTCCCGAACCATTCTTATCTCAATGCAAAGCATTGTTCTTCAGTGATCATGACATCTACTCATGCCTTAGACTGTAATACCTCGGGGAATTTTTTATTGAAATTTTGTGCGTAAACGTGTTGGGTTCTATCTTCTAGAATGAACTATAAATTTTCCGCATGGAATGTCTTATATTATGACCCACCATTACATAGAGTATCGAATAATATTTCCAATGATATGTGGATCATCCAAAACAGACACCTAAGCGAAAAGAAATGAACATTCCGATCGAACCATGAATAGTAGTGAACAGTAAAACGTGCAGGAAAAAGTACTAAGGCCTGGCGTATTTTTGTTCCAAATTTAAATTATCATAACTCCTTTTACATAATGATCTGGGTGATCTACTATATATCAACAGAAAGATCTGCGAGTCCTCTTTCCAATGAAATTGTCTTCATTCAATTTTTCTATCAGACCAAAAAGTTATGGTCGATCTACTTCAGCCTATCAAAAGTAAATTTTTGGGTCAACTTCAAATGATCATAACTCCTCGTACACAATGATCTGGGTGAGATACTAAATATCAATGGAAATATATGAGAGTCCTATTTCTAATGAAATTAGTTTCATCCAATTTGGATATCGGAGTAAAACGTTATGGTTGAACTACTTCAGACTATCAAAATAGTCCACCAAAGGACATATTCGAGAATTATTTGATTTTTAGGGGCGTTCTGGTCATTCTCCCTAACCCAAAATCCATCCAAACCCTTTATTAAAGCCTATTAGAAGCATTATATGTTATATTTCATAAAATTCCCTCAAAAAGAAAACCTTGAGCTCCTACATTCAACTTCAAGAACCTCCAAAGTTCACCATTAATTCTGCAAATTTATTCAAGATTCCAAGTTCCTAGTTCAAGAACTCCAAGAACCATCATTCAAAGACACGATTAACATCTCCAAAATGAGTATCGATCTAAAGTTCATCATTCAAGGTATGTGGGGTTTTTCAACAAGAACTCTCTTTCGTTCTTGTGCCCAAAAGTAATTTTCTTTATAAAGGCATGATTTTTATTTGATTTTTATGAATTTGAAGCATGAACCCATATCTTATGATGATTATTATGAAATCTTGATGTTTATGATTTTAAAAGATGAATTTACATGTGTGGAGATATAAAGCATGAATCTTGAACGATATTTATCATGATTTTGATATTTGGGTCATGAATCCCCATTGAAAATTGTATTTTTGTTAGAAAGTGTGTTATAAGCACGTTGATATTGAATATTTGAGATATTTTAAATGATTTGACCTTTTGGTCTTACTGGAGTTGTTTTGAACTCGACTATGAAAGAAATCCACAACATGGTTGATTTTGATAGATTGGAAGCATGATGGCTCCCGATGTATATTAGTATATTACTGAAATTGTTTTGTTATGGATTGTCTTTGAAATGATCTGAGCTAAGTCTGAGAGAAATCTTTATCACCGAGTGAGAGGTATAAAGCGATCTTACTTTCCTAGAACTACATGCCCTCGTAGGAGTGAGCCTGAGGCTGATTTATATAGTGATCACTAGTTTGTGTGGATTTGATATCAATATTCCTACTCTGATGGCAAGGATAGGACAGCTCTCCCCAACGTGGGTTGTACGTTGGACTCCATGTAGCTCACATGGTTTATGTCGGTTATAGGATCTCCCAGTGTGTGTGTGTTTCCTTGTGTCTATGGTGAATGGTGAAGTGATTTGAAAGTGGAATTGTGAAACTTATTCTTTCGAAAGATTTAAATGATATTTACATTATGAGAATTGATATTCTTGATGAACTGAAAGTGATTGACGAATTATATGATGACTCACATATGTTATTGTACTTATTTCATCCTCTCATGATTATGATAATTTTCTTCGGGCTATGTTAGTCTTTTATACATCCTGCATATTTCTTATAAATATTCATGATGATGATGTTTATACAACTACATACACCCCCATATACTCGGTTTCTTTCCACGATACTGACTTACATCTTTGGATGTGGGCTACATTTTCTCCGAATGTAGGTTCAGGTGCTCAATTCCAGGTTTGACAGTGATTCTTTGGGCATGCTGTTCTACATCCTTTGTTGTGGTGAGTCCTTATGTTTCGAGGACGTGATGTCTGATGTTGGTTTCACAGAATTTTTTACATTTGATAACTGAGTATGAGTTAGTTGGGGCATGTCTCAATGGCTCACTGGTTTTATTGATTTTCTCAGAGGCTTGTCAGACTAGTATAGATGTTGGGAGTTGACTAATAGGTCGCATTATGTTATCTTTCTGAAATTCTTTTATTCTTGGATGATGATTACTCTGTTAATATTTGAGGATTATTTATGAAAACCCCATTGATTGGTGTTGAACTGAATAAAAATGGCTCAAAGGGTTAGCTTGGGGCTACTCATAGCCTCAAGCACCGTGTGACACTCCAGGACCTGTTTTATGGGGCATTACAAACTTGGTATCAAAGCCTAAGGTTTTAAGGTGTCCTAGGGAGTCTGACAAGCCGCGTTAAGTAGATTCTTGATCATTGGTGTGTAGTACGCCACATCTATGAGCAAGAGGCTACAAGACATTTTAGGAAAAAGTGTAATTCTTTCTTTCAGAAGTCTATTATGCTTAAAGTGTCTCTCTCTGCTATTGATTCGTGCTCTCCCCTTTCAGAAATATGCCTCCACATCGAGCAAGAAGAAATAATGATAGTCATAACCTTAACTCGCTGACCCATTGAATGAAAACGTTTCTCATACTAAATTTCGAGCAGCCTTTCAGGCGCTGGCCCAAGCTGTTACTAAAAATGTTCAGGCTAACTCAGCCCCAGCTCTACAGCAGCAGGGAGGTAATTCAGCTGCTGCCAGGATCCATGAATTCATGCAGATAAATCCGCCGGAATTCTATGGGTCCAAGTGTATTGTGATTCTTTGAGAAGTTGGTTGGGTTGCGTATTGATGCAGAAGGGTAAGGTGATAGCTTATTCTTCTAGACAATTGAAACCCCATGAGAAAAATTACCCCACCCATGACCTTGAGTTGGCTACTATTGTGTTTGCTTTGAAAATTTGAAGACACTATTTGTATGGTGTCCATGTTGATTTTTTCATTGATCATAAGAGTCTGCAGTATGTGTTTACCCAGAGAGAATTAAATCTTAGGCAGAGACGATGGTTAGAATTGTTAAAGGACTATGATATGAGTATGTTGTACCATCCGGGCAAGGCCAATATTGTGGTGGATTCCCTAAGTAGAGTGTCCATGGGTAGTGTTTCACATATGGTAGAAGGTAAGAAAGAGTTACCTCATGATGTACATCGTTTGGCTAGATTGGGGGTTAGGTTATTTGACTCTGCTGAAGGTAGTATAGGGGTTCAAACTAGTTCCGAATCCTCTTTGGTTTTGGAAGTGAAGGAAAAGCAATACTTAGATGCTAGTTTGGTCAGACTGAATGAGTCAGTCAAGGACCAAAAAGTAGAGGTTTTCTCCCAAGGGGGAGATGGTGTGTTGAGATTGCAGGGTAGATTATGTGTCCCGAATATTGATGATCTGAGACAAAGGATTATGGCTGAAGCACACGGGGCACGATATTCTATTCATCCTGGTGCCACTAAGATGTATCGAGACTTGCAGGAAATCTATTGGTGGAGTGGCATGAAGAAAGATATAGCAGTGTTTGTAGCTAAGTGTGAAACATGCCAACAGGTTAAGGTTGAACACCAAAGACCTGGTGGTATGATGCAAGAGTTTAGTATTCCCACCTGGAAGTGGGAATAGATAAATATGGACTTCGCGATTGGTTTACCTCCTTCCCGGCGCCATCATAATTCCATTTGGGTTATGGTTTATAGGTTGACTAAGTCTGCTCATTTCTTGCCTGTTCATACTTTATATACTGCTGAGGATTACGCTAGATTGTATATCCGAGAGCTAGTTAGACTGCATGGAGTTCCCTTGTCTATCATTTCGGATAGGGGTACTCAGTTCACTTCCACAATTTTGGAAAGCTTGTCAGAAGGGTCTTGGTACCCAACTGCTTTTGAGTTCTGATTTTCATCCGCAGACTGATGATCAGGCTAAGTGGGCCATCCAGACCTTAGAGGATATATTGAGAGCTTATGCACTTGAATTTAAGGGAAATTGGGATGATCACTTACCGTTGATAGAGTTTGCTTACAATAATAGTTTCCACTCTAGTATTGGCATGGCTCCGTTTGAAGCCTTATATGGGAGGAAGTGTAGATCACCCATAGGTTGGTTCGAGGTGGGTGAAGCGGCTGTGAGTGATCCTAATTTGGTATTTGAGGCTATGGAAAAAGTTAAGTTGATTAGGGAAAGGTTGAAAACTGCGCAGAGTCGTCAGAAGTCATATACAGATGTTAGAAGGAGAGACCTTGAGTTTGAAGTTGGTGACCTACTGTATCTGAAAATTTCACCCATGAGGGGGGTGAAGAGATTCGGAAAGAAGGGAAAGCATAGTCCCCGTTATGTTGATCCTTACAAAAATCTTAGCCGTGTTGGTAAGGTAGCTTATGAGGTCGAGTTGCCTTCTGAGTTGTCCTCTGTTCATCCAATATTCCATATCTCAATGCTTAGAAAGCATATTAGCGATGTTGTGGTAGTGGATTCCTTTGTGAGTGCTGACATTCAAGAAAATCTTTCTATTGATGAGATTCCTGTTGAGATTCTTGATTTTAGTGTCCGAAGACTAAGGAACAAAGAAGTTCCCTTAGTCAAGTTGTTGTGGCGAAACCAATCTGTTGAGGGTGCAACTTGGGAAGCTGAGGCAGATATGCGATCCAAGTACCCGCACCTATTTTTTGCGAGCTCCAACCAAACCGAAGGTACCGTTCTTTCCTAAATCATGCACTTTTGATAAAAGTTGCAGCAGTTCAGCTGTCATTTATTATGTGTTCAGCTGTAGTTTCTTGAATTTATGCATTCTATGTTGCATTCAGAGTGAGAAACGATGTGGTGATGAGTCTAACGAATGGTTTCAGCTTTATTCTTCATTCCCTATCTAATCTTTGCATGACTAGCATCATTCAAGGATGAATGTTTCCAAGGGGAGGATGATGTAATACCCCAGGAAATTTTTCATTGAAATTTTGTGCGTAAACGTGTTGGTTTCTATCTTCTAGAATGAATTATAAATTTTCTGTGAAGAATATCTTAGATTATGACCCACCAATGTGTAGAGTATCAAATAAGATTTCCAACGATATGTGTATTATCCAAAACAGACACCCGAGTGATGAGTTATGAACATTCCGATCGAATTGTGAATAGTAGTGAACAGTAAAACATGCAGGAAAAAGTACTGAGGCCTGGAGTATTTTTTCTCCAACTTTAAACAATCATAACTCCTTGCACATAATGATCTGGGTGATCTTCTATATATCAACGGAAATCACTGCGATTCCTCTTTCCAATTAAATTGGTTTCATCTAATTTGTCTATCGGAGCAAAAAGTTATGGTCGATCTACTTCAGCCTATCAAAAGCAAATTTTTGGGTCAACTTCAAACGATCATAACTCCTCGTACACAATGATCTAGGCGACATACTATATATCAACGGAAAGATATGAGAGTCTTCTTTCTAATGAAATTAGTTTCATCCAATTTGGATAGCGAAGTAAAACGTTATGGTTGATCTAATTTAGACTATCAAAACAGTCCACCAAAGGACAGATTTGAGAATTATTTGATTTTTAGAGGCATTTTGGTTACTCTCCCTCACTCAAAATCCGTCCAAACCCTATATTAAAGCCTATTAGAAGCATTATATGTTATATTTCATCAAATTCCCTCAAAAAGAAAACCCTAAGCTCCTACATCCAACTACAAGAACCTCCAAAGTTCACCATTAATTCTGCAAATTTATCAAGATTCCAAGTTTCTAGTTCAAGAACTCCAAGAACCATCATTCAAAGGCACGATTAACATCTCAGAAACGAGTATCGATCTAATGTTCATCATTCAAGGTGTGTTGGTTTTTCAACAAGAACTCTCTTTCGTTCTTGTGTCCAAAAGTAATTTTCTTTACAAAGGCATGATTTTTATTTGATTTTTATGAATTTGAAGCATGAACCTATATCTTATGATGATTATTATGAAATCTTGATGTTTATGATTTTGAAAGATGAATTTACATGTGTGGAGATATAAAGCATGAATCTTGAACAATGTTTATCATGATTTTCATATTTGGATCGTGAATCCCCATTGGAAATTATGTTTTTTTGAGAAATTATGTGTTATAAACACGTTGATGTTGAATATTTGAGATATTTTGAATGATTTGACCTTTTGGTTTTAATGGAGTTGTTTTGAACTCGAGTGTGAAAGAAATCCACGACATGGTTGATTTTGATAGATTGGAAGCATGATGGCTCCCGATGTATATTAGTATATTACTGAAACTGTTTTGTTATGGATTGTCTTTGAAATGATCTGAGCTAAGTCTGAGAGAAATCTTTATCACCGAGTGAGAGGTATAAAACGATCTTACTTTCCTAGAACTATATGCCCTCGTAGGAGTGAGCCTGAGGCTGATTTATATAGTGATCACTAGTTTGTGTGGATTTGATATCAATAGTCCTACTCTGATGGCAAGGATAGGACAGCTCTCCCCAACATGGGTTTTACGTTGGACTCCATGTAGCTCACGTGGTTTATGTCGGTTATAGGATCTCCCAGTGTGTGTGTGTTTCCTTGTGTCTATGGTGAATGGTGAAGTGATTTGAAAGTGGAATTGTGAAACTTATTCTTTCGAAAGATTTAAATGATATTTACATTATGAGAATTGATATTCTTGATGAACTGAAAGTGATTGACGAATTATATGATGACTCACATATGTTATTGTACTTATTTCATCCTCTCCTGATTATGATGATTTTCTTCGGGCTGTGTGACTCTTTCATACATGTTGCATATTTCTTATAAATATTTATGATGATGATTTTTATACAACTGCATACACCCCCATATACTCGATTCCTTTCCATGGTATTGACCCACATCTTTTGATATGGGCTGCATTTTCTCGGAATGTAGGTTCAGGTGCTCAGTTCCAGGTTTGACAGTGACTCTTTAGGCACACTGTTCTACATCCTCTGTTGTGGTGAGTCCTCATGTTCTGAGGACGTGATGTTTGATGTTGGTTTCACGGAATCATTTACATTTGATAACTGAGTATGAGTTAGTTGGGGCATATCTCAATGGCTTGCTAGTTTTATTGATTTTCTTAGAGGCTTGTCAGACTAGTATAGATGGTGGGAGTTGACTACTAGGTCGTATTTTGTTATCTTTCTGAAATTCTTTTATTCTTGGATGATGATTACTTTATTGATATTTGAGGTTTATTTATGGAAACCCCGTTGATTTGTGTTGAACTAAATGAAAATGGCTCAAAAGGTTAGCTTGGGGCTACTCATAGCCTTAAGCACCGTGTGATGCTTCGGGACCATTTTTTGGGGCGTTACATAGACTCCATCTCCATGATTATAGTTCATGTTCATGCACATCATAGAGAATCATGTATGCTTTCAGTTCCTAGTATAAGGAGTTCCAGTTCACTCAGCAGTATGAATCATATTCCATGAATTTATGAACTCTAAACTCAGTTCATGTAGCTCATAACTCATGTACTCATGCTTTATAGTATGCTTAGTTCCCATAACTCATGCTACACACTTAATCACCAGTGAAATTCAGATTATGTCATGTATATCCTCTGTTTTGGTCTTTATAATAAATTCATGTAGTTAATACTCTATTCCTCATGCCTCAATTTAGTGTCGTCTTATGCATAGTATCCGTTTATGCTTCAGGTCCTCATGTTATAACCTTTTCAGTGACCTCTCCTTATGAAATGATAGTGGTGATGAAGAGTTATTTAGATGTGAGAGAGTGAATGTTTCATTTTTTAGAAAGATTGTTGTATTCTTGTTCTAGCTAAGGCTATAAGAGTGAAAGAAAAAAATTGAGGCAAACCTTTTGTGTATATCATGGTTAGTTAAGAATTTCAAGTGTCTTCTTGGGGATAGTATATAGAAGTTGTTATTGACAAGAGGTGTTAGAGAATGTGATAAAATTCCAAAGTTGGTTGACTGACCAAAAGTTTATATGTAGGTATAATGATAGGCTTGAATGTTATGTCAGTATATAAGTGGATGGGTGCATTATGTGCTAGTGAATTTCTAGTAAGAGGTTGAATTTAGTTTTTGAAGTGGTAAGATGAATTATTCTTGAGATGAAAGATGTGAAACATGAATAGAGTATTGAATTCATGGTTTATACTAGTATTATGGGGTTATATGTTATACCTTGTGATTTTAAGTTTGGCTTGAACATGGAAAGAGTATGTAGTTCAACTCAAACTTTGGATAGAGTAGTTACATGTACCCATGTAAGGATTATAAGTTGAATCAAATGAGCATTGTATTCAAAAGGACAAGTATGGTTTAGGGAGTATTTGAGAAGTGTGTCTAAGCTTGAAAGTTAGCAGTTGCATTGCCTAAGGCGAAGTGATTCTATCCTAGATTATGTTTTATAGGCCTATATTGTATGATTATAGAGTTGTAGCCTTGTTACAATTCCTTATGTAGATATCTTATTTAGATCATACCCAAGATTTTTCGCTCCCTAATGTTATTAGAGCTTCTTACAAAGATTATCGAATAAATACTCTAGTTAAGTATAGGCTTTCAGTATGATCCAGTCTGTATAGCCAGTAATTTAGTTTAGCAATTAGAAAGATAAGCTCCTATGATTTTCCATCTTTCCATCTAGTCTTACTATCCAAAGTTTTATAAATATGGCAACGCTATAAGGTAATTTATTCATATCCACGTAAGTTATGAATTTAGTTCAGTCCATGCATCATATTTTAGATTCAGCTATTTAGTCATGACTCAGCTCATAAGTGTTCAGTGCATGATCTCAGTTTTCCAAGTATTCCACCTCATACATTGTAATACCCCTTGTACTAGTCATCTTAGAAATCTGTTTCCTGATAAAGTTATAATGTTTCAGATCAGCTATATCTATCATTACCAAACATGTCATGTGTGCATCATTCCACACATATAAGACTTCAACTAATTCCTATCCATCATTCGAGGATGAATGATTCCAATGGGGGGATAATGTAACACCCCATATTTTTTAGCTATAAATTGAATCGTTGTTCCTATGTGTGTAAACTCAAATCCCATGATTTATATTTGAATACATGTGTCATGATCTTTATCCTAGTGTGTGAAGTTCTTATGAGGTGAAAAGTGTTCGTAGGAATCACTTAGAGAAAAGTTGAGCTAAGAACCTTTGATTCGGCCAAATATTGGTATTCGATTCTACAAGGGTAAACTTTGAACAAGTATAACTTTTGACATATATGGAACTCTGCAGCTCAAGACCCACCAAATGATAGATTATTGAGTTAGCTTTCCAACGATACCAGCTTTTCCTTAATCGATACTCGAGCAAAAAGTTATCACTATTTTTGTGATAAAATAGGAAGGGGTCGTGATAGCCCCGCGCAGTGAGGGCTATTCCACAAGACTAAGGGTTGCATCGTGAGGGCTATTCCATTGGAATAGGGTTCCCTCCACGAGGTACATTCCCATAGAAAAAATATGCCAAGGGGAAATTGGGTCCTTTCCCCTTAACCCCAATAATCCAAAACACAATTTTTAACATTCCAAGGGGCATTATTTGCCCATTACGTCAAAATTTCTCACTAGAAACCCTTCCCCTTTTCCAAGAACAAAGTTCAAGATTTTCCTCTCAAGAACATATGGATTTAAGTTTCGAATACAAGATTGATTCAAGAATTCATTTAATTAAGGTATGTGGGGTATTTATCAATGGGTTCCTTCCACCCAATGAGTGCCAAAAATCCTTTTTTGATTAAATTATGGAATTATCCTTTTTTATGAAATTATCCAAGTTAATAATGAATTTAATCTATGTAATTTCTTACTAATTTGGGTTTAAGCTATTTAAAAATGTGTATCCACGTGAATTAGGTTATCTTATATTTTGAATTTTAATTTTCCTTTTCCATGTCATACTCCATTGATTTCATGTTAAATCATCAAGTTATGAATTGAACCATCTGAAAAGTTATCCTCCCAAGTTTATGTCATATCCATTATGTATTAAAATATAATATGTTTTGGGTCTCTAAATTACTAATTTCTGCCAATGTTCCAAGTGTTGTTATCGTATTTTAGTAATGATTTAGTGCTGGCGGGTTATGAACACCCGAGACCTATGTGTTTTTACATGTTTTTTGTATTTGAGTTACAAGTTAGTTAGGCCATGTTTTTATTATTTTATTCAGACTACCATGTTAATGTTGAGTATTTATTAGTATAGTACCATATCATGTTCGACCCATAATAATACTAGTGTCATTAAGTTGGGAGTAGGATTTAGCACTGAGCGAACCTAGGGATAGGGGCTCTCCTACAAATATAGGGTGTGATCTGTAGTAACATTCCCTGAGTTCTAGAACTACATATCTAGTATAGGTATGACAGGTTTTCCTACCAGTAGAGGGTGGACACTCTTTTAGGGGCACCTGCCAGTAGAGGGTGACTGCCTAGTCCTTTGGGAAACCAGTTTACTGGATCCACACAGCTATGTGTTAGTACCCATGGTAAGGTACTGATACCCTTCCTACTGGGGTTACAGGTTGGACCCCAATTAGCTCAAATTGGGGCATATCGATTACATGATAGCTACCATAGTTTCAGTCAGTATTCATTTTATCTCAGTTCAAGTTTACTTGACCAAGTAATTAGATTTTAGTAATTATTCATTCGATTTTAAATATTATTTATGCTATTTAGATCATGTCTGTACATGCTATACCTGGTCTTGCACTCTCAGTTTTACATGTTCATGTTTTTCATTCCCAGTATCCATACATGATCATCGATTCAGTTTTACAGCATGTTCAGTTTTACATGATATTCACATACCATATTTATGTTTAACCATTTCCCAGCTTTAGTTATACTTATTCTACTGAAGTAAAGATTTAAGAAACTAAGTATAGTTATTCAACAGTTTATTAGATTATGTTTGTTACTCATGTTTTAAGATACTTCAGCTTTCAGTTGATTTTAGTCTTTTGGTGACTTGCACTTAGCATGCATGTTTGCAAATGATATATCTATTTAGTTTTACTTATTGCATTCATCCTCACTTGCTCAGTACATTCCAAAGTACTAATCCACATATATGTCTATGTGATACATTGTCTCATAATGTAGGTACCAGTTATATCCCACACATCATAATCAGATAGTTTGCAACTTCCAGCCAACAGGTGATAAGTTCTCTTGTTTTGGGGACTCCAGATAGTTGTAGTTCATGTACTATCTTGTTATTATTCATATGTATTTAGTAGTGGTAGTTGGAGGCATGTCCCACCTATCTACACTTAGTATAGTAGAGGCTTCATAGATACTCAGTCAGAGTTATTACATGTAACTCAAGTTTCTTTCTTTAGTTTTATAGTGTTACATTTATCAATATTTTATTTATTCAGACATTCTCATGATTATGCTTTCGCTCAATAAATTTAGTTTTTATAAAATTTAAATCAGTTGCTCAAGCAATATGCCAGTTCATGGGCTAGCTTGGGATCATTTATGGTTTTGAGCATCATGTTATTAGTAGGGGTAGCCTCGGGTATTGATAAACTTGGTATCAGAGAAAAAGGTTCAGGTATCCTAGGGTGTCTATGAAGTCGTGTCTAGTAGAGTCTTGTGAAAAAGTACAAAGGCATCTTTACTTTTATTCAAGAGGCTATAGGGAATTTAAGAAATATTTTTCTTCTTTCACGTCTTAGATCATGTAGTAAAAGTGTTCTCTAAGAAACTTATGCAGATTCTTACGTTCCTCTATTCATTCCAACACTACCTTATTCTTGAGGCAATAGAAATAGCGAAGCTTAAATCCTTATAGATATTTTTTCTTAGACAGTTATAGGATTAAATGCAGGCTCAAAAGTATCCCACTAGTGCCTTTATACTTTAAAGTATGAAAGATTTCATTCTTGTTCATGAAAATCGTGCACAAAGCTAAAGTAAGATATGCTTTCAAATACCTTCTCAGAATACTATGATGGCCATTCCCATGGGAAAAAGAGGCCAAGGGGAAATTGGGTCCTTTCCCTTCAACCCCAATCATCCAAAATAAGATTTTTAACATTCCAGGGGCATTATTTTCCCATTACCTCAAAATTTCTCACTAGAAACCCTTCCCCTTTCCCAAGAACAAATTTCAAGTTTTTCCTCTCAAGAACACAAGGATTTAAGTTTCAAATACAAGATTACTTCAAGAATTCATTCAATTAAGGTATATGGGGTATTCATCAATGGGTTCCTTCCACCCATTGAGTCCCAAAAATCCCTGTTTTGATTAAAGTATGAAATTCTCCTTCTTTTATGAAATTATCCATGTTAATACTGAATTTAATCCATGTATTTTCTTAGTAATTTTTACTCAATCCATGTCAACTTGTGTATCCATATTAATTAGGTTATATTATTTTTTGAATTTCAATTTACCATGTCATACTCCATTGTTTTTATGTTAAATGAACAAGTTATGAATTGAACCATGTGAAATTGTAATCCTCCTAAGTTTATCTCATTCCCATGTTCAAATTCATGTTTCTCCTTTATGTATTGAAATGTAATATGTTTAGTTCTCTAAATTACTACTTTCTACCAGTATTCCAAGTATTGTTATAGTATTTTAGTAATCATTAAGTGTTGGCAAGTTATGAACACCCGATACCTACTTGTATTGACATGTTTTTCCTTTTCGAGTTACAAGTTAGTTAGACCATTTTTTATTATTTTAATCTAAATACCATGTTCATGTTGAGCACTTAGAAGTACAGTACCATAATATGTTAGACCCATTATAATACCAGTATCATATAGTTGAGAGTAGGATTTAGCACCGAGCAAACCTAGGGATGGGGGCTCAACTGCCAGTATCGGGTGTGACCTTTAGTAATAGTACCTCAGTTCTAGAACTATGTAGCTAGCGTAGGTATGAGAGGTCTCCCTTCCAGTAGATATTGGACACTCTTTTAGGGGCACCTACCAATAGAGAGTGGCTCCCTAGCCTTCGGGATGGTAGTTTAGTGGATCCATACAGCCATGTATTAGTACCCATGGAAAGGTACTGATACTCTTCCAACTAGTTTACAGGCTGGACCCAAATTATCTCAAATTAGGGAATGTCAATTACATGATAGCTCCCCAAAGTTTCAACTAGTATTCACTTTATCTCAATTCAGGTTTGCTTGACCAAGTAATGAGTTTCAGTAATTATTCAGTCAGTTTTACAGATTATTTATGTTATTAAGATTATGTACGTAGATGCTATACTTGGTCTTGCATTCTCAGTTTTACATGATTATGTTTTTCATGCCCAGTATCTATACATGATCCTCAGTTCAATTTTACAGCATATTCATCTTTACATGAGATTTACATACCGTGTTCATGTTTTACCGCTTCCCAACTTTAGTTCTACTTATTCTACAAAAGTATAGATTTAAGAAACTAAGTGTAGTAATTCACCAGCTTATCAGATTATGTTTGTTACTCGTGTTTTAAGATACTTCTGCTTTTAGTTGATTTCAGTCTCTTAGTAAGTCTACTTGCACTTAACATGCATGTTTTAAAATTATGTAGCTGTTTAGTTTTACTTATTGCATTCAGCCCTACTTACTCAGTACATTCCAAAGTACTGTTACACATATATGTTTTATGTGCTACATTGTTTCATAATGTAGGTATCAGTTGTAGCCCACATATCATAATCAAACATTTTGCAGCTTCTTGCCAGGAAGTGATGAGTTCTCTTGCTTCGGGGACTCCAGACAGTTGTAGTTCGTGTACTATCTTGTTATTATTCATATGTATTGATTAGTGGTAGTTGGAGGCATATCCCATCTATCTATAGACAGTGTAGTAGAGGCTTCATAGATAGTTATTCAAAGTCGTTACATGTAATTCAAGTTTCTTTCCTCCATTTTATCATGTTGTAAAATTTATCAATATTTCATTTATTCATACTTTCCCATGATTATGCTTCCACTCAATAAATTTAGTTTTTAGACAATTTATATTAGGTTCTCAAGCAGTATGCCAATTCATGGGTTAGCGTAGGATCACTTGTGGTTTCGAGCACCGTGTTATGACTAGGGAGTAGCCTCAGGTCGTGACATTATTCAATGGGTCTATTATAGAAGTAAAGGGTAGAAAAATCTTCCTTCATATATTAACATCACATGAACACAAATCAACAATGGAAAATAGTACTCGGATTTGCACCAAAAAGGTATAGAAGTGTAGTATGAGTACCAAAACAATGGGTACTTAGTAGGCATCATGACCAACTGAGCTAAATCATGATATAAGTATGATAAAATGCAAGATAACATAAATATGTTAAGGTATAGAAACAAACCTGAATCTACTCCAACATCATTATGCATAAATAAGTAAATAAATTGAAATATCATCATAACAAAACATAAAGTATCGACACATGCAATCATAACTAGAAAATTAGCTCTCGTACACTAATTGGTGCAGAAAAGTTAATAACCCATTGCAAGCCCCCATAATCCTGAAAGGTACAAACAAGATAGAATAACAGAACATCGTCATTTATCAACTCTCATAATACAATTGGAGTTCATCTAAGTCATGCCTTATAATAATCATCGATTTACCATATTCATTATTTTTCAATTAGTCAACACTTATCAACTAATCATCATGTAACGACTAATCCTTATTTATCAATAGCTCATTATTTAACAACTAAATATTACTTATTAGCAAATCTTCATACAGTGGCTAATCATCATTTATCAACTAGTCATTATTTACCAACTAACCAACATTGCCAAGTAGCCAATATTTATCAACTATAATAATCATATCACTAGAGTCTAGTCATATCATAGTACATTATAATTATTTTCTCATTTTCAACTCATCTAGATTATCAATCTCACACCCCAATGTCATCATATCATAATAAGTATATCATCATGGTATAATACATATAGCTAGACTCAAACCTGTATTGATATTCAACAATATCCTCATAAATATCATCATAATCATCTTTAAGTCTTGTTGGGCATGTATAATCATCTAATCATCCTACGTCCTTGTTGGACAAATGTAATCATCATAATCATCCTCCGGCCTTGTCGGGCATATATATTTATTAGAATCATCCTTTGTCCTTGTAGGGAATATATAATTACCATAATTTTCCTTTGGCCTTGCCGGGTATGTATAATCATTTTTTGGCCTTGTCGAGCATATATAATCATCATAATCATCCTCTATCCTTATTGGGTATATATCATCATAATTGTCCTTCGGCCTGTCGGGCATATATAATCACCATAATTATCCTCTAGTCTTTTCAGGTATATATGTTTCACCATCAATATCATAGTCATTCTCCAAATTTCTATCAGGTATAAATAGTCAATATAATCATCAATATGGCCAATAGCATAATCATTAGAGTATTTAATAGCATAACCATTAACATAGTATATTGACATAATCAATAATCATAATCAAAATCGTGGACTCTATCTTAATCGATAGCATGATTGTCAATATAGTAAATAAGCATGATCTTTAGCATAATCAATAGCATAACTTCCAAAACAGTTAACAAACATGATCACTAATATAATCAACACGTATTATCAAGGCATAGCAAATAACATCTCAATAGCCTAATTAATGGCTTATCATTAGCATAATATATAGCTTATTAATATCTTGATTAGTAGTTAATCCATGGCATAGTCTATATGTTATTCATAGCATAGTCAATAACAAAATTTATGGCTTAAACAATATCATAGTCTAGGATTCATTCAATAGTATATTCGATAGCCCAATCAATAGCCAAAATAATAGTATATTCAATAGTTCATCATAATATCAACCAATAATTCATATATATAGCATAATCATTTAAGAATTACTTCTAATTTTATTCATCATAACTAACAAGTACCAAGGCATCTAAATATCACTAAAATAACCATCTTCCTAGATGTACACAAGCGTATCAAAGGTCTTCAATAACTATCATAGGTCTTGGACTAAGATGAGTCAAAGAGCCCACTTTTAAATCTTCAAAATCATTTATCAAGAAATATCTACCCCGAACTAGGCTAAAGTATCTAAATCCACTATTAGATGTTGAACAAGCCATAACTAGCCCTAGGATAGAAATTCCACCTAATATAGAGCAACTAAGTCAATTTCAACTAAAGTAAGGCAATTTCGGAAAGTTTCATCCTAAACTCAAGTGACCAAGTAAATCCTCTCATTAGTTTAGTAACTAAAGCATTTCCGACCTAAGAATAAGCCTACAAGGTCAACTTTACCTAAAATAGGGTTAACTAGGTTACTTATGCCCAAGATGATATCCAAAATAGCTTAAATGATCCAACTAATCCCAAGTATTTTAATTTATCACACCAACATCTAAAATCCATCCCAAATCTAACATATCATAAACATACGATAAAGTAGTTCAATAATAAGGGGTAAAACCTAGCCTACCTGGACGTCGAAGAAAGCTCACAAGATCTGCTAAATCTATATTTTTCCCTTTTGAGAAGGTTCCGCAAGATGTCAAGCTATCAAAATAATATTCTACTCATTAATATGGAAATAATGATACCCATATTGCATTATTATGCTTCGAGTCCAAAAATCACATCAAAATCCCTTATGGGTCCCACTCACGAAAATTGCATTTTTGAAATCAACCCAACCTTCTCACATGCACAAGGAATCATTACCCTAAAAAATAGGTGAAATCCTAGCTAAATTGGGGCTAAAATCAAGCCCTTAAGGTTTTGTGGGTTTTAAACAAGAAATCAATAAAATCTACCGAGAAAAAGGTGACTTCTTACCTCAAATTGGAAGATAATAGTGGAAACAAGTATTAATCAAGCTTCTGAATCACCCACAAGCCTATTTATAATAAACATAATATGTTTTACATTTGTTCATATACTAATACATGTTATTTATTCTACACCTGCCTAGGAGTTACTGATGACTATTTATTTGTTCTATACATGTCTTAGACTATTCATCATCACTATCTTGATCATGTGTTTTTTGATAATTTTGAGAAGATTTTGGATTTTCTTTCCTTGAAGATTTGTGGCTTTTGTCTTTGAGTATTTATTTTATCTTGGGGGTCCACCAAGTAGCTTTTCAATTTTTGACAAAGTGTTGACACCCTTCTTTTAATGAAAAGGTATGCATGTTCTATTCCTTGCGGATGAAGCATTTCACCGTTTATAGGTTCACATGCATGTAAATATGTGGTATCTAATAACTCCATTATCTGCTTTGAATCATTCTCATTATCTTGATTTGATAAGGCTTCTTTGAGTCTTCTTTTTTATTCTTCTTTTGAAAGGTGTGATTCCTTCCGTGAGGATGAACTTATTGATGGTTTTTTTCTTGGACTCCATCCTTTAATTTTGATGGCCTTACTTTTGTATTTGATTCTTTTAATTTCACGAATATCAAAGGACACATAAATACTATATGAAATTCTTTTTGCAATAAAAAATTTACACCATTTAACATTTTACGACAGTGTAGAGATATTTTGTTCTACCTGAAACTTTTTAAATTGCTTTTGAAATTGTATTGATGGTACCTATTTATTTCCTCCAAATTGGCTCCACCAATCGCAGAACCATCAGTGAATTACGAAAGCCTTCATCTGCTCTGAGTATTTAACAAACCTGGAGTGAGTGTTAGGCCTAAAAATTGTACAGGTCTGCCTTATAATAATACAAATTATATGTTTGAGGTAGGTGATTTCTTGATAGAGGAATAGGTGTATGTAGATGATTTATATATCATTCAAATGGGCTTATTTTCCTTTTAATTGTAAACTTTGAGTATTGAATACTGTTGGGATTATTTATATCTGCTAACATATGCTCAATTTGCAATGAATCATTATCTGTTAAAATGAACTCATAATACCTTCGGGTTTTGAGGGGATGATCTGTTTCCACATAATCTCAATATAATTAACAAGGTTTTAACAACTCTAGTACTCAAAAACTTTTATATTTTTTATCAAGTGCCATTATTGGCAATACCTACAAATCTATTATCTCAAATTACTTTTTATCATGAATACTTTGTTCTTCCTTCTTTTATGAAGTGGCTGGGGAGACTGTTTGTAAGTATGTCTTTTGTGGTTTTATTATATAACTATCTTTGGTTTGGATAGCAATATTTTTGTTGGTTGATGAAGAGGATTCTTCTTTAAATATTTGTTTACGTGATTGAATTTTAGGTAAACTGGTAATGGATTCTTTTAGTGGTAGGGGAATGGTACTCTTTCAGAATTGAATATCTATTTTTTGACCTTTTGTCTTCTTCATTGAAAGGTCTTTTCTTTGTTCCTTCTGGTTGAAAAGTCTGAATGGAGGCCTCAACCTTATTCCTAGTGTTTCGGGTCTCATTATCTCCCTATAGAAAAATATTTTGTTAAAATTCTTGAAGAGAATTTCTCCCTTTATAAAATCTATCAATTTTTTGACATCTTTTGTAAAACAATTTTGACTGTTTTAAAAGAATTTTGAAATTTGATAACTCATAATATCAAAAAAAATTCTTTTAATAGTAAATTATTTTTTCTCTAATTCCTGCTGGATTCAATTCTTCTTAAGATGAATCCGACAAACCTATCTAATATAAACTCTACAATATAGTTGGAATTTTCTAGAAACCGTTGGAACTGAGTTTCATTGGAACAAACCTCTCGTTGTATGACCTTTTGTGGGTTTTTACTTTTTTTCTAGAAGAAATTCTAATTTTTTAATAATTATTTGACTCTTTAGATAGTTTACCCTAAAGATAGTTTGAGCGTTTACAAAATCAATTTATTCTTTTGCTATACTATTAAGATAGGGAAAAATAATCATTTTTCCCCAAAATAATGGTATGGATACCATCTAACTCGGTAATATAAGGTTTTATTTGAGTCATAAAAGAAATACTTAAAAGTATCTCTTCATTTATACTTGTAGTTATTAAAAAATTATTAATAAAACAAAATCCGTTGTTGAGTATATAGGCTTTGGGGATTTTATAATTTATTATTAATCTTTCTCCTGTTGTGGTCATGTCGCACCTTTTTCTAGGTACTCTGTAGGAATTAATTCTTCTATAATGCATTTTTCATCAGCACCTGTATCAAATAATGCAATCTTATGAATTTTATAATCTTCATTGATAACTATTGTAATTGATATATGGTAACTTTGCACTTTAGCTACTGTAATTAGATTAATTCCTGATTTGTTTATAAGAGATTTTCTACTGATTCTATTTCTTGAGACTCTATTTCCTTATTGTCACTTCTTACTCCTTATGTTTCACCAAACTCAAACTGATGTGATTTGGGATCTTGGTTAGATTTTAAATCATTTAATATTTATTAGCAAGTGATTATGTTTCTAGATTGTTAAGTCTTTGCGTAATTTGTCTAACTTTTTATTTTATGTATAATAATTCTGTCTAAAGATCTTGTGTTGTTGTTTCAGACTTATGTTCTTTAAATTTATTTAATACATTTTGCCATATTAAAGGGTTCAATAGTCTTTTTATCAACCTGATGATTAAGAACAATATCTTTTTTGGCTATTAAATATTTTCTCCTAAGAGTTGAATTTTCTACACGATCTATCAGGTCAAATAAGGCTTCTTTTTTTTTGTTATTATTGGTGATAACTTTTATAAAATGACTATCGCAAGTGAAAATTGTACCGCTACAATTACAATAGTCTGTTGATTCACTACTAGCTGAACTGTATGCTACATTAAGTTGATTTCATCACTAAGACTTTCTTCAAAAGAAGAACTAATTTCATTTTCATTAAGAATTGCATATAATTTATCTTTAACTTCATTTTCTAATTCTAACATATTTATCTTGTCATTGTTTTTATTTGGAACCCGACAATCTTTAGCCCTATGACCAGTTTTTCCTCAATTCCAACATGTTTTATTATTGTTTTTATATTCACCTTTAGAAGCTTTTTTAATCTTTTAAACCTTCTTTTATAATAATGAGATTTTTCCGATTTATCTTTATAATTTTTAATCTTCTTGGTAGCTTTCTTTTAAGGGGTTGATAACTTTATAAATCCAAAATCTTGACAAAAGCTTCCTAGCTCATTTCATGTTATTTTATTACCTCTTTTTAGTTGATTTTTAAATTTAATATTTGTACATAATTCTAGTCATGTGACATTTATAAAACTTATATCACCATAAGTTAAATGATTGTAAGGAATTTTTTTCATCAAATCTATCTTTTAATTTTGTTCTAACTTTTTCTAAAAATTATGTTGGTAAATCACTTATAATTTTTTCTTTCCAATAATCATGATTACAATCTTCTCAAACCATGAATTTGTTGAGGAAAACATCTTTATACCATCTAAAATTGTCTAACTTTGGACATGATAAATTTGATAATATTTCTAAACTTCTTTCTTGAAAAAGTTGAGGTTCTCCTTTAAAATATTTAGCTATACTTTAAATTAAAGTGGCGGTGGCATCTTCTAAGACTTCCTTTTCAACTATTTGTCCTGTTGATTCCGTCTTAATAGCTTGAGTAATAGTTGTAGCATTTAATATCCTTTGCCTAGTATTATTTGTGAGGTAGTTATCCCACCAATATTTTATAGTAACTGTAAATCCTGATATAATCATAGTAGTTGCTTGTTTATCTGTCTTTTTGTAAATTTTATATGGCATAATGGTCATTCTCATTTCATGTAGTTTATTATATATGAGATGTTCTGCTAATCCATCTATATTCCATTCGGCAATTTTTCTTCCAGAATGTGAAGTATGAGATAAAAAAATATTTTCTTCATATTGGATATCTAGAAATGTGGTAATGAACTTTGAAAATAAACTTTAAAACAACAAAATAAGAACAAAATAAAAGAAAAGGAAAATTAAGGAAAATAGTAGAGAAGTAAATAAATTTATACTTACAAAAACTTTTTATTGATTAGGGAAATGAGAGAGCTTACAAAAGGAAGATGGAAAATATGGGAAAGTGGTAGAGAGTTTTTTTTATTAGGGTAAATTTTAGAATAATCTCTATTGTTACTAGTTGAAAGCCTTAAATAGGCCTCAAAAGTGCTGACTAATTTCTAACAAACACTATCTTTTTTACATTTGTTCATATACTAATACATGTTATTTATTCTACACCTATCTAGGAAAAGATGATGACTATTTATTTGTGTTGCAAGTGTCTCTGACTATTTTTCATCATTATCTTGAACATGTGTATTTTGATGATTTTGAGACGATTTTGGCCTTTTCTTCCTTGTAGTTTTGTGCCATTTGTCTCCTAGTTTTTATTTTGTCTTTGGGGTCGACCAAGTAGCTTTTCAAATTTTGAAGGAGTCCTGACACCTTTCCTTTAATTGAGAAGGTATGCTTGTGCTATTCCTTCCGAATCCAGTATGTCACCGTTGCTAGGTTCACTGGCATGTGAAGATGCAGTATCTAATAACTTCATTATCTACTTTGAATCATTCTCATTATCTAGATTTTATAAGGCTTCTTTTTAATTCTTCTTTTAAAAGGTGTGATTCCTTCCGTGAGGATAAACTTATTGCTGGTTTTTCTATTGGACTCCATCCTTTAATCTTGATGGTCTTACTTAAGTATTTGATCCTTTTAATTTCATGAATATCGAAGGACCAATAAATAATATATGAAATTCTTTTTGCAATAAAATATTGACACTGTTTAGCATTTTCTGGCGATCTAAAGATATTTTGTTCTACCTGGAACTTTTCAAACTGCTTTTGAAATTGTGTTGATAGTACCTATTTATTTGCTCCAAATTAGCTCCACCAATCGTAGAACCGTCAGGGAATTATGATAGTTTTCATCTTCTCTGAGTATTTAATGAACCAAGAGTGAGTGTTAGTCCTAACATACATAAAATTATACTAGGCCACCTTATAATCATACCAATTATATGTTTGAGGTCGATAATTTCTTAATAGAGGAATAGGTGTATGTAGATGATCTACATACCATTCAAACAAGCTTAATATCTTTTTAATTGTAAACTTTGAATATTAAATACTATTAGGATCATTTATATCTGCTAACTTATGCTCAATTTGCAGCAAATCAGTATCTATTAAAATAAACTCATAATACCTTTGGGTTTTGAGGGGATCATCTGTCTCCGCATAATCCCAATTTGTTAAACAAGGTTTTAACAATTTCGGTACTCAAAAACTTTCATACTTTTAATTAAGTTCCATAATTGAAAGTACTTGCAAATTTATTATCTCAAATTTCTTTTTATCAAGAATACTCTATTCTTTCTTTTTTTACAGAGTGGCTGGGAAGACTATGTGTGAGTATATCTCTCATGGTTTCATCGCGTAATTGTCTTTATTTTGGATAGAAGTATTTTTATTACCTGATGACGAGGATTTTTCTTTAAATATTTGTTTG
Organism: Capsicum annuum; assembly: GCF_002878395.1. Taxonomy (NCBI): domain Eukaryota; kingdom Viridiplantae; phylum Streptophyta; class Magnoliopsida; order Solanales; family Solanaceae; genus Capsicum; species Capsicum annuum. The sequence continues at coordinate 139,196 of NW_025836755.1, read as the reverse complement.
AGTGGTTGTGTTATGGGTAAACTGGTAATAGATTCTTTTATTGGTATGGGAATGGTAGACTTTGGCAGGGATGAAAACTCTGCCAAGACTGAATATCTATTTTTGACTTTTTATCTTCTTCGTTGAAGGGTCTTTTCATTTTTTTCTTCTGGTCAAAAAGACTGGAATGGAGGTCTCATCCTCATTCCTAGTGTTCCGGGTCTCATTATTTCCCCATTAAAAAATTTTGTTAAAATTATTACAGAGAATTTCTCCCTTTATAAAATCTATTAAAAAATCAAATTTTTGACATCTTTTGTAAAAGAGTTCTAGCTGTTTTAAAAGAATTTTGGAATTTTATAAACTCATAATATCATAAAATATTCTTTTAATAGTACATTAGTTTTTTTTTTAAATCCACACTGGACTGAATTCTTCTTAAGATGAATCCTACAAACCTATAAAATAATAAGAATAGAAAATTTATAACATAGTTGGAATTTCCTAGAAACCTTTCGCACTGAGTTTCATTGGAACAAACTTCTCGTTGTATGACTTATTGTGGATTTCTACTTTTTTCTAGTGGAAATTCTAATTTTGTAATGTTTATTTGACTCTTTAGACAGTTTATCCTAAAGATAGTTTGATCTTTTATAAAATCACTTTCTTCTCATATAGGAAAAAATAATTTTTTTTTCCTAAATAGTAGTGTGGATGTCCTCTAACTCGGAAATATAAGGTTTTATTTGATTCATAAAAGGAATAGCTAAAAGTATATCTTCTTTAATATCCTTAGTTATTACAAAATCATTAATGAAATAAAATTCTTAGCTGCATATATATGCTTTGGGGAGTTGATAATTTATTATTAATCTTTCTCCTGTTGTGGAGAATAATCATGTAGCACCTTTTTACTAGGTACTCTGTAGGAATTAATCCTTCTATAATGCATTTTTCATCAGCACCTGTATCAAATAATGCAATCTTATGAATTTTATAATCTTTATTGATAACTATTGTAATTGATATATGGTAACTTTGCGCTTTAACTACTATAATTTTATTAATTCCTAATTTGTTTATAAGAGATTTTCTAGAGATTCTATTTCTAGAGACTCTATTTCCTTATTGTCATTTATTACTCCTTATGTTTCACCAAACTCAAATTGATGTGATGTGGGATCTTGGTTAGATGTTAAATCATTAAATATTTATTAGCAAGTGATTACGTTTCTAGATCGTTAAGTCTCTGCGTATTTTGTCTAACTTCTTCTTTTATGTATAATAATTTTTATAAAGATCTTATGTTGTTATTTCAGACTTATGTTCTTTAAATTTATTTAATACATTTTTCATATTAAAGGGTTCAGTAGTCTCTTTATCAACCTGATGATTAAGAACAATGTAACACCCCACATTTTTTAAGCTATAAATTGAACGGTCATTCCTACGTTTGTAAACTCTAATCCCATGATTTTTATTTGAATATATATTTAATGACATTTATCCTAGTATTAATTGTGCTTATGAGGCGAAAAATGTTCATATATATCACTTAGAGCAAAGTTGAGCTAAGAGCCTTTGATTCGTCCAAAGTTTGGTATACGATTTCACAAGGGTCTACTTTGAACCTGTACAACTTTTTATATACATGGAATTTTTAGCTCAAGACCCACAAAATGATAGATAATTGAGTTAGCTTTCCAATGATACCAATTTTACCTTAATCCGATACCTGAGCGAAAAGTTATGGCTATCCAAAGGGGTGTGCATCGCTTAACAATCGCCTAGGGCTACTGGAATGGGTGTGTGATTGGCCGGGCATCGCCCAACTTGTCTTGGGCGATTGATTGGACGCCGCCTAAGTCACTGCCCAGTGCCAAAAACACTCCATTTTGACTCTAATCAAGGGTGTTGAAGTCATTTCACAGCCCTAAACCGTCCCTAATCAGTACAAAACGTTTTGATGATTTATTAAACACATTAACTTCATTCTCTTAACTCTAAGAAATCAGTAAACAAATCAAAGACCCTCCTTTTTTCCCAAAAGAAAAAATTCAAGTGTCATCTCTCAAGAATCAATAAGTTAAGTTCCAAATTCAAAGTTCTCTCCAAGGATTCTTTCAATCAAGGTATGTGGGGTTATGAACAAGAGTATCCTTTAACCCTTTTACCCAAGTTGCATAATTGTAAGATCTAATTCACTTGTTTTAAATTAGGGTTCATACCCAAGTTTCTATATTTTTGAAGCATGTGATTTTCATGAGATTTAAAGTTTTATCTCTATCAAGAAGTGTTTATCTTTATATTTCTAATTACATGATTTATATTATGAATCAGATTACACTATCTTAACTTGTTCTTGTTGAGGTATTTCAAGATTATTATTGAGCATGAAGTATTATTTTGAATTGCCATAAATTTAAAGCATGAAATTTTAAGCCCTAAGTTTAAGTGTTAATATTTCAAGAAGATCATGCTCTTAAGTTTTATTTGATGAGTTTGTACTAATAATGAGTTTGAGATTTCAAGAATATGATGATCTTAAGTTTCATTGAAGGTTTTATACCAAGATTTAAGGCAAGAATTGATCCTATGATCCTAAGTTAAAAGATGGAATCCACATTTATTTAGTTTGATTATAGTTTGAAGCAAAGAGAGGCATAATTGGTTTTCTTTATAAACCCTTAAGCTATTCTAAGGTGGATTTCCTAAAGAGAGAGCATATAAGTAATATAGAAGTGGTATTTAGCACTGATTTGGGTATGATTCCAAGGTCTCATTTCCCAGAACTACGTGCCACCATAGGTTTTAATACTCATAAATAGGTTCAGTATAGTGATCACTCTAGCAAGGTTCTATTCTGATGGAAAGGGTAGAACAACTCTATCAACGTGTGAAAGAGACATTGGACTCCATGATAGCTCACATGGTTTATGTCTGTAGAAGAAACTCTCAAAAGAAAGAGTAGAATTACAGCTTGTAGAATTTAATGTTATGGCTCACAAAATTTATGCAGTATGCTTTATTATTCATGATTTATGAGTTATCAACTATCAGTTTTATTCAAGCCCAAGGTGAGTCATTTACCTTAGCATGCATTAATTGAAACTTTATATGAATTTTAGTTATTGTTTTACTTAGGCATTCACTCCCATATACTCAGTAAATTCTAGAAGTACTAATCCACATATATATCTATATGCTACATAGTCTCAGAATGTAGGTACCAGTTGTAGTGCATATATTATAATCAGATAGTTGCAGCTTCCAATCAGCAGATGATGTATTCATTTGATTCAAGGACTCGAGTCAACTATACTTTCAGTACTATTTTTTTATTTAGTCGTATTGATTTGGGATGGTTGAGGGTTATGTCCTAGCTACCTATAGTTAGTATTAGTAGAGGCTTCATAGACAGTCAGTATAGTTGATGTATTTAATATTAATTTTGATTTTGTGTAACCAGAGTTGTAATTATTTTATATAGTTTTTTATTGGACCTACTTAGTAAATACATATCTTTTGCTTATTCCATTCAGATTGGTGTATCTTATTTAGTTGCTCACAAGTTATGCCAGTATAAGAGTTAGCTTGGGATCGCTTATGGTTCTAAGCATCGTATGACATCATTACAAACCTGTATCAGAGCACAGATTTTAAGTGTCCTAGGGTTTCTATGAAGCCATGTCTAGTAGAGTCTTGCAGAATGGTATGGAGACATTTGTACTTTTCTTCGAGAGACTGTAGGGAATTTAAGAAATATTTCCCCTTTTTATGCTCAAGATTGTGTTGCTAAGTTGTTCTTGCAGAAACTTCTATTGGTTTGTGTGTAACTTCATAATTCTCCATCTATAACCTTTCGAGATAACCTGAGTAGTGGATTCTAATTCCTTCTAAGATAATGCTCTCATATTTACTATCAGTAACTTCAGAAGTTACACAAGGGGCTTAAGAGAAGCTCGCTAGTGTGTTATAAGACCCTTAAGTCAAGAGATGATGTCCTCATCAATATGAGTTTTATAGATAAGACATAATATGTTATGTATTTAGATTCCTTATTAACTTACTTAATCTAGATAGTGCTTATGAGAGAAGATAGTATGAACCCAAAGTGTTAAATAGAGTTTGCATTCGAGGGATATTATGACCATGAGTGTTGTGATTCATAAGTAGTAGAACCTTCTTATAGTTATAGTTATGGGTTTAGAAGTGTAATGAAAAGAAAAGTGGTAATCAAGATTGATCGAATATATCTAGATGAGCTTTTGCATACGATCAAGTTAGTAGTGAGGTGATAGGTCCTTGTTTGTTAGTTTAGGGGTAATGATTGCGGTACAAGTTCCTTGGTTGAAGTTAAAGAAGGAGTTATTGATGGTATTTATTGTTTTAGAAATGTATAGGTTATAGATAAAGTATTTGGTGATTGAGTATTGTTAATTTAGGCTTCCTTTCAAGTTGAAAAAGGAGTTTAGTTGAATCTTATAGAGCTATGAAAGTAATTTAGGTGTATAGAAGGGTAAATAGTCATAATGTATAGAAGAAGTATGTGTTAACAGATTTTAATAAGGTATACCATAGGATTATAATTGATTACTATTGTTATGAAATTTTAGTGGACTATTGTTTCTTGGTATTTTGTTTTATAACTTTCAACAGAGACTAGTATGTAAAGTTGTGTTTTTAATCATGCCTGGAACTAGACACTAAATTTGAACAGTAGATGACCATCAATATGGAAATAATGATTGCTTGGTTAGTGATGCTATTTATATTTAGGTGAACCAGTAGGCTTGAAACAATGCATGCGAGAATTTAAGGTTATTGATTTGAGATTAAGTATGATGTTGTAGGTATGATCTATTTATATGGGGATTGCATTATTTTCTATGATTATTAAAGAGTGTGTGGTTAGTAGTACCCTCGAGTTGCTAAATGGGAAGAATATTAGTTATATAGTATATGATGTTCTTAATAGCTAAGTTAAGAAGTTATGGATTTGTGATGTTGAGTCTTTTGTTATGAATTTTATTGTTGTAGTTTAGGGAAGAATATAAGTTTAGAGATGTGATAATGGTAGGCTATAATGGAAAAGAGGCAGATTATGTGTTTAGGCAAGAATATTGTCGAGAAGGGTGTAAGCATGTGATGAGTGTTAAAGCTAAGGAACGTTAAGGATAGTATATATTAAGAGAGTGTTCAAGGATGAAGTTAGTATAGTTCATTAGAAGTTTAGGAATATCCATGTTAAGTGTTAGAATCTAAGTCTGAATCTGGGATGATTAAGCAAATAGAAAGAAGATTTGAAATTCTAGATGGTGTGAAATCAGAGTATGGTGATACTCATAAATATTATAATTTAGTAAGTGTTCAAGTTATTATATGATGGCTATTGGGCTATTGAAAGTTAAGAATTATATCATAGAAGGAAGTACTAGCAGTGGGTTCTACACTTTTAGATGTAGTCTTTCAGGTTGAGTTTATTATTTATGTGTCTTGTTCTATCTCGAGATCTAGAATAAAGTGGTTTTAGTTCTGTTTAGAATTTATCAAGGGTCCACAGACTTAGAATAATGGCAAAAAGCTAAGGGGGAGATGATAGAATAAGAAACCAAGTCAGGCTTTCAGATTCTAGTAGTGATGTCAGTGTGTTATAGAACATTAGTAAGGGAGGAAGATGCCTGACCCGTTCTTATCTCAGTGAAAATTTTTATAATTCAGTCATCATGATTCTACTCATGCCTTATATGTCAGCTCCATGATCATAGCTTATATTCATGCACTTTCCATAGAATCATGTATGATTCCAATCCCTAGTATAAGGAGTTCCAGTTTACTCAGCAGTACGAATCATATTTCATGAATTTATGAACTCCAAAATTAGGTCATGTAGTTCATGACTCATGTACCCATGCTTCACAGTATGCTCAATTCCTAAAACTCACTCCCTCAGTTAAGTGACCAAGTTATGAATAGTATTCTTTCATATCCTAGGTCTTCATGTTCCAATCCTTCAGTGACCTCTCCTTGTGAATTGATAGTGGCGATAAGTAATTGTTTAGAGAGGAGAGAGTAAATTTCTCATATTGGGGAAAGATTGTTGCGTGCTTGTTGTATCTAAGGTTATAAGTGTAAAAAATGATTGAGGCAAAATTTTTTAATGTACATCATGGTTAGTTGAAATTTCGTGTGTGTTTTCTTAAGAAAAGTGCAAGAAATTTGTTATTGATTGGAGCTTAGAGAATATGAGAAAGATGATTTTATGGGTTGTTTGCCTAAAAGTTCATATATGGTTATAATTATAGGCTTGAACATCATCATGGTATATAAGTGGATGGGTGCATTATGTGCTAGTGAATTCCTAGTTAGAGGATTGAATTTAGTTATTGAAGGTGTAAGAAGAGTTATTCTTGTGATATAAAATTGTGAAAATGCATGGGTTATTGAATTCATGGTTCATACTAGTGTTATGGTGTTATGTGTAGTTACATACAGATTCGAGTAGGCTTGAACATAGTGAGAGAATTTAGTTCAGCTTAGACTTCAGTAGGTAGGCACATGTGAGGATCATAAGAAGACTCAAGTGAAGTGCAGTACTGATAGGGAACGTATAGTTGAGGGAGTATTTTAGGAGTATGTCTAAGCTTGAAACTGATAGTTGTATTGACTAAGGCCAAGTAACTCTACCCCAGCTAATGTATCAAAGGCCTATGTTCTATATTACAGAGTGATAGCTATATTAAGATTCCTTGCTCAGATATCTTATTCAGATCATGGCAAGGAATTTTTTCCTCCTTAATGTTATTAGAACTTCTTGCTAACAGTGTTGAAGAAATACTACAGTTGAGTGTAAGCTTTCAGAATAATTTAGTATGTATAGCCAGCAATCCAGTTTAGTAGTCAGACAGACAAGTTCCTACGGTTTTTCATATTTCCTATTTGTGAGGTAATTCATTCATGTCCATGCAAGTTGAATATTTAGTTCATTTCAAGCATCATGATTCAGATTCAGCTAGTTAGTCATAACTCAGTTCATAAGTGTTCAGTAAGTGCATGATCTCAGTTTTCCAAGTATATTATCTCAATTTTCCAAGTATTCCAGCTTAGGCAGTGTAATACCCCTATATGACCTAGGTCTCATGATTCGTGCTTCCATTGCATAATTCATCACTTTGCTTTTCTATATTTATTATTGTACCATGAAAATTTCAAGTGAGTTCTAAACTCTCAACATGAATCAGCCCCTTATAAGTCATTAGAGTCAAGTCAACTCAGAATTAATTTCATTATAGAATTTTTAATGTTTCAACTCAGCTATATCCTTAGTTAGCATAAATTTCATGTCTACATTATTTCGTACTTCTGAAGTCTGAATAAGTTCCTATCCATCATTCGAGGATGAAAAATTCCAAGGGGGATAATGTAAAACCCCATATTTTTTAAGATTGAAATCAAACCGATATTCCTATGTTTGTAAACTCTAATCACATGATTTTTATTTTAATACATAGTTCATGATCTTTATCCTAGTGTTAATAATGCTTATGAGGTGAAAAATGTTCGTAGAAATCACTTAGAGCAAAGTTGAGCTAAGAGCCTTTGATTCATGCAAAGTTTGGTATTTGATTCCCCAAGGGTCTACTTTGAACGTGTATAACTTTTTATACGTGGATTTTTTCAGTTTAAGACCCACCAAATGATAGATAATTGAGTTAGCTTCCCAACGATACCAATTTTGCCTTAATCCGATACCCGGGTGAAAAGTTATGGCCATCCTGATACAAGCACGATCATGAAGATGGATGTTTTTTGAGTATTTTGAATGCAACCGAGGGAGAGTGCAAATTTAAGTATGAAGAAGGGCCTTGGTATGCACAAGGCTGCCCCAAAACACACTCTATTAGCGCCTATTTTGTGCCCTTTTCATTAAAGGGCTTTTTTATCTTTTTACCTCTTATTGTAATAAGTCTATAAATAGAACATGATAGGGTTTTAGTTTATTAGTTATTGAATGTTGATGTAAGAAAACAAAGATACCTCTTTCATAATTTTATGAACTGTTTTGTGCTATTTCATAATTTTGCGGACTATTTTGTGTCATGAATTTATGGGCAAATTACTCTCAAGATGGAGAGGATGATACAAGAATAATCATAGATATGGTCTTATAAGAGTGCGTGTTGGATTCGAGACTTGGTGTTTTCAATTGAAGAACCAAAGAGGACCTAATTATGCACCCAAAACAGTCCAAACACTACACTTGGGCTACACTTGATGGGCACCCATTACTTAAGGGCCTTTTGGTCATTTTTAGCTTCCATTTTTAATAACTATATAAGTAACATGTTAGGGCTTCCATTAGTAGTTTTTTGATAATGTTGTAAGTCATAAGAACACAAGTCCTCTCCCTTTGGAGGCATCAAAATCGAAACTAGGTCAAGAGCTACTGTGGAATCACTAGTGATAATGTTGATGCTTGGGAGGTGGAATCTGATCTTGTGTCACATAACAGATAGGATTTTGTTGTGTGTTGGTGTTAAGGGTCCAAGAGTGGAATAAACTCTTGGGTTCTTAAGATTACATCATCAATTGTCTATCTATCTATCCCTTTACTTTTCTTGTAATCTTGCAGTAGTTTGTGTTCTTGTAATCATTTGTTCTTGTGTTAGTAAAACCATCTGTTGTTCTATCTTGTTATTGTTGTCCATATTGTAAAATTGTTGCTGTTTTGGTGTGACTCCACCTTGAATATCTTGTGTTTGTGGTGGTGGTGTTGAAGCCGAGACTTGGTTTCTTTATGCTCTTGGGTTCTCCTTCATTTGTGGACTATTTTGAGACCATTTCGTGAGTTCTATGGTTTTTCTTGTATCATTTTAGATTTTTTAGTTTCATTTTATTGTTTCTTAGTTTTGTTTGTTAACTCTAATAACTACTATACAAGCTAGTACTCCTCTACTAGATTGTAAATTAGTTTTTGAGTATGTTTCTTCGTGTTTGCGTTATTTTGTGATTTTCTTGTTTTTAAATCATAGAATTTCTTGGTTCAAGTTCAGAAATCATTTACTTGAGTCTTTAAACAAAGAATCCATTCTAACCAAGGTGTAGACTCTCCCCTCAGCTCATCACAAACTACAAGCCAGCTTGCAACATTTGTAAAACCAAGTGTGAGATGATCAAGTGTGTTAGAGTGTGGTGAGGTTATTTCAAAATAAATTTTGTTTTGTTTTGTAGGGTTGTTCTTTTCTTTTTTTAGGTACAATTACAAGGGAACCCATGACTTTAACCTCTCAACCCATAGACAACAATGCCACCAATATCATTTTGGCCTACCTTGATACTATGTCCCAAGATCTAGCTATGGAAAGTGAAAGGTTAGATCGTATGGTAGGTCAAAGGGAGTAAGTGGGATTCTTGGACACACGTCAAGAGGAAGGCCACAGCTCGTGTGAGCTATGAGGTAAAAACGCTATCTCCTACACTCCTATAAGCTTAGATATGGCTAGTAGTAGCCAATTGGATATAGTTGCGGATTTACCTAGATTAGAGGTTTTTGAGTCTCCCTATGGTGATACTTTTGGTGATGTTAGGTCACATTAGGATCAAACTCTTGTTGTAAGTATGAAAGCACTAGTTGATCCTTTAGATGACGAAATTGATTCTTCTTGTGAGAATGATTTATGTCCATCTAGTGCTAGCCCTTATAACTTGAACAAGGTTCCATTAACAATTTACAAGAGTTATTACACACTAGTGGACCTTTGTGAAAACTAGGGTGAGTCTATGTTGATATATGGGTTACCAACAACTAATGACGGCGTTCAAAATGATCAATCGGGTGAAGATGACCTTGATTTGTTTGAAAGTATAGGAAACTCGAATTGTGATTCTACATGTGAAAATGGTTTTGGTCGTAACCCCTTGGCTGCTCGTGATAGTGTGAAGCTAAGTACGGGTTACCCTTTTGAAATGAAGTATAACCTAAACCCATGCCCATGGCTACTTCTCCCATTTGACTCCGATGCCATCTTAGAGTATGGTAGGAGTAGTCTGGCCCTTTGTTCTTTATTTCTTGAGTGTGATCCCTTTTCTTCCCATGATAGTTTATGTCTATGTAGGGACTACCCTCTTGAAAAAGAAAGTGTTGCATGCCTAGAAATGCTATCTACTCCTTCTTCGTGTGTTTTCTATGTTGAGAACTTAAAATTAGTAAGTAATTACATGAGGACACCCTAGTTAAAGTTGACTTCTGTGACACCTTTCTCTACCCTCTTTGTGCTCATGATATTTTCCATAGTGATATAGAGGGTATGCCTAATTTTGAGGACTGCACCATAGGGGAAAGTAGGAGTGGCTGAGACCTAAGCCCTTGGTTACGACTACTATTTGATCTCGGTGCCAACTTAAGATGGGAAATGATTATTCTCATCTTAGGATCATTTTGTTTTGATGTTTATCCGAGCCACTTCCATTGTAACATTTGTACTAGTCTTTCCATGTTTAATACAAAGGACCCATGGATATACTTCAAATTTATTCCCCCTAGACATGGCATGTTGATGTGCTTATTTTGCTAACTCTAACCCTCATGTCATGAGGATGTGTACTTATTTGTCTTCTCTTGATTTGTAAGATACAAATTTGAGGTCGAATCCTTTTCAAGAAGGGCAGGATAATACAAGTACGATCACATAGATGGACTTATGAGGGCATGTGTTGGACCCGAGGCTTGGTGTGTGTAAATAAAGTACAAAGGAGCACCTAAATGGACATCAAAACCATCCATAGATAGTACTCCAAGGGCACCTACTTGAAGTCATTCATTAAAGGGACTTTTTGGTCATTTTACCTTACTTTCTTAATATTCTATAAATAGAACCCTTTAGGGATTTAGTAGTTAGTTTTTGTTGAATATTGAAAGTTGTAAACACTTATAACATTTCTCTCTTGTAAGAAAGGCCCCTATGGTTGAATCTTGTAACTAGGGAAATTCACAAGTATGGATTTCGCTTTTGTTGCATTCAAGCTTGGGAACGTTGGTGTTTAGAGGAGGTAAAGTCCCTTTTGTGTCAATGTAGGAGTTAGGTGTTTGTTGTGTGTAGTGTTAAGGGTCCAAGAGTCCACCAAATTCTTGGGTTCTTAAGATTATATTCTCACTTGTCTAACTATCTATCCTTTGTTTATTGTAATCTTATAACTGTTTGTGTCTTGTAATCCTAAGTCATTTGGTTGTTGTTATTTCACATTGTGTTTTTTATCTTGCTCATCATTTTGTATTGTTAACTTAGTTTGGTTTGTTGGCTAGTTTGGTGTGAAAACACGCCTTTGTTATCTAGTTTCTTGGTGTATTTGTTGAATCCAAGAGTGGTCACCAAGAGAGTCCTCGGTTCTTGAACTTGTGGACTTATTTTGGTGTGTGTTTTGTGTGGTTCCTAGTTTTTGTGGTATCATTTGGTATCATAGCTTATCTTGATCTTGTTCCCATAAGATCAATCTTTGGCTCGTAAACGTAAAAATTAAAAAAAATTGTTGAAAACTGAAAAATCTAGAAAACTAGCAATCTGCCTGTGTTTGTGTTCTTGGCCAAAATTGTGTTCTTGTTGTGTCTTGGCCGAGATTTTTACTTGTCTTGTGTGTTTATAGTGTTAGTTTTGTTCTTCACTAACACTTTGAGTAGATCTTAGTTTGAGCTTGTAATTATTGATCTTATTGTTGTAAACATAGGCTTGGCCAATTATTGTCGATGTTGTTGTGGTTCACGATTAGGAATTGTAGTATGAACATTGTTGTTGTTTTTATCTTGGCCATGTGATGTTGTTGAGAATTGTGGCCTAAAACATCTTTGTTGAAGTTGTTGTAGTCTTGGTCGAAGGTTGAAGACATTATTATTGTGGAATTGAGTGGACCGTGTGAAAATTATTGGTGTTCTTAGAGATTGTTGTTGTTGTTCTTGGAGTTCTTGTTGTTGTTCTTTATGTTCATCACCACCTTCATATATTGTTGAAGATAACGTGCATTTTAGATCCATAAAGTTGAAGGAAAGAGGTGTAGAACTTGTTAGTCTTGAAAGATTTCTCAACCATCAAAGACTTTATCAACCACTTTCCAACAAATTTCCATGATTCAAGGGCCCATGTTTTAAGGGGAAGTACAAGTCTAGTCAAAGACTTTTGGGTCTTGAAATTTGAATTGAAAATGAGCTCCAAAAACTTATATTTCCCTCCTTAACCAATTCCACCAATCCCAAATTGAAAATTGGTCAAGACTTGAACATTGGAAAATAAAAACTTGATAAATCGAACCAATAGTGGACTGCCATGTCATCAAGTTAATGTTCATACATCAATTTTAGGCTCAAATTTTGATCTCTTAGTTTCATTTTTTTTATGCCCTTAGTTTCGTTTGTTGATTCCAATACTAACTTACAAGCTAGTGACCATTTACTAGATTGTGAGTTGGTTTTGAAACTATTTTTTTGTATTTATGTCCTTGTGTATTTTTCTTATTGTTTGGATTCATTGTAAACATTTGGTTCACCTCTCAACGCCTCATGGAGTAAAAGCAAGCATACAACACTTGTGAGTGTGAGGAATCCAAGAACAAAGAAATAAAGAGAGAGTGTGAAGACCTTTCTTTTACAACTAACTCATTTTTTGTTTTGTAGTGAAACTTCTTGACGAAACTCAATTGAGACGAATGAAATTGAAGGAAAATCTCAACATGAAGACGAAGCTGAGGTACAAAATGAAGATGTTCGTTGAGACTTGAAATTGTTGTGTTCTCAGTTTCTTCTTATTTTGTGGACTGTTTTTTGCCATTTCATTTAGTTGTGCTATGAATTTAAGGTCAAATTCCTCTAAAGATGGATAGGATGATATGGGTACGATCATGAAGATGGACATTTTTTAGTGTGTTGAATGCAACCTACAAAGTGTATGAGTTAATGTGTGAAAAGGACTCCAAAGTTGCCCCTATATTGCACTCCATGGGTGCTATTTTGTTCATATAACGCTAAGGGGCACTTTTAGTATTTTTTTCTATTATTTGTAATAGCCTATATAAAGAACATGTTAGGGTTTTAGCTCTTTAGTTTTTGAATGTTGATAAAAGAACACATCTCTTGAAAGAGAGAGAGAGCCTTCCTAGGCCAAAAATAGGACATAAGCAAGTAAGGATTCACTTGTGAATGTGGATTCCTTGGAAATGTTGGTGCTTGAGCGGTGGAATCCCTCTTGTGTCACGTAAGAGTGTGTTGTTGCTTTTGTAAGTCTTAGGGGTTCTTAGATTTGATATATCTTTGGGTTCCTAATCTTGTAATAGTGTATGTCTCACTATTTATCTTTACATTTCATGTCTTAGTTTGTGTTGTCTAGTGAACCCGTTAGTTCTTGTTGTGTCTTGTAATCTTGTAACGATGGATTGTTGTTATCCTAGTATTGTGCTTCTTGTTATAGTGTTGTTTATCTCTTATTGTTATGGTTGTTTTTTAGTGTCATTTACACCTTGTTCTTGTTGTTGTTGGACCCAAGATTTTGGTGTTGTTGAGCTCTCGGGTTCCTTCTTATTTATGGACTATTTTTGTCTTGTTTTTGATACGTACCAAGTTTATATTGTATCCTTTGGTATCATAGCATGGCTTGATATTGTTCCCACAAGATCAATCTTAGGCTTATAAACTTGAAAATAAAAAAAAATATTGAAAACTGAAAATTTCAGAAAATAGAAATCTGCCCGTGTTTGTGTTCTTGGCCAAAATTGTGTTCTTGTGGTGTTCTTGGCCGAGAACTATTCTTGAGTCTAGGTCTAGGAGTATTCTTACTTGTATTGTGTATTTGTAGTGTTAGTTTTGTTCTTCACTAAAACTTTGAGTTGATCTAAACTTAAACTTGAATTGTTGATGTTGTTGTTATGAACAAGATAATGGCCGTGTGTTGATGTTGTTGTTCTTGGCCGTGTGGTGACCTTGTTATGAATTGGTTGAACATTGTTTGGTTTATTCATAGATCTTGAAAGGTTTTTGTTGTGTTTTTATTGTTCAGCGCAACCTTCATCTCTTGTTAAAATAAAAAATACAACACTAAAGAGACTTGGTCGTTTGTGGTGGTTTTGGTGTTGGTTGTTCTTGGAGATTGTTGTTGTTCTTGGTGGAATGTTGTTGTAGTTCATTGAAACACCCCGCATTTCAGGCTAGAACAAAAAATTGTCGTTTCTATGCTTAGATGATTCAAAAGCCATAAATCCTATGCAAATTTGGCATGTTAATCAATTATGTAGTCTGGGAACCTATTTGACCATAAATTGAGGTCATAAAGGCCCCAAACTCAAGGACAAGTGGAAAGCTTTCCTATCATTCGAGTTTGAGTGAGCGTCAAAACTTGGGTCAGATTCAACCAATTATAACTCCTTGTATATGAATAACTGGGTGTCCTACTATATATCAAATGAAATCTCTTTGAATTATCTTTCCAACGATACTAATTTTGGCCAAATCTGAGATCAGGGCAAAAAGTTATACCTATTTTACTTCAACATATCTATCTGTCAACAAGTGACGACCTGAGCTGATAAGTTATCACATATGTGATGACCTATCAGCCATGTCGTCAGCCCAAGGCAATAAATCACAAAAATCAGCCTCTGAGTGACGACCTGGTGTGATAAGTTATCACATATGTGATGACCTATCAACCAAGGTCGTCACCTTTAAAGTTCAGCATTTCCTAAACGGTTTTGGAGAGGTATTTTGGTATTTTTCCTTCACCCCATAACTCCATAAACACTGAATTCAATCTCTATTTCACCATAAATACACTTCTTTCTCTCAAATCCTCTCAAGAAACAAACCCTAGAACCTCAACCTAAAATTCAAAATCCCTCAAAATTTCACTATTAAATTCCAAAATTGATTCAAGAATTAAATCCCCAAATTAAGATCTTCAAGAATCATCCATCAAAAGCACAAATAGAGTCCCAAAAGCAAGTGTTCATCTAAATAATCTAAGGTACATGGGGTTTATCCTAAAAACTACATGGGCTTGTAAACACTAGAACATAATTTAAAGATTATCAAGCATGAATTTAGAAAAGGGGTTTTGAAATACATGATTTTATTATACATTATGAATGTTTAATTGTACTGTTGATTTGGTCTTTAGGCCTTTTCCCCCCTTTAAATTGATTTACATGTATATGTATATGTATGAAGATTTAGATTGAATACGGTTTGAGAGCACAACTTATGAAATCCCTCTTTTTTTTAAACTTTAAGTTCATGATATTAATGTGAAGGATTTGAAATGCATGATTTATGGATTGAAAATAGTTTACTCAAATACCATAGTATTTTGAGAATGATTTAGTGATTTTGAGAGGGAGTTTCTTGACATAAATGTGTTTTGTTAAAGAGAGAAAGATTTGCATAAGATTAAGAATTTTTGACATGACCACCTTGTATCATTGAAATATTGTCAAAGAGAGTTGCATACATCTATTTACATGAGTATTTAAAGAAATGATTCTTCAAACTAATTTATCGATATGGTGGTCCCACACTTTATATTTTGAAAACAAAGATTATAATAAACTAACAATGGCTCAGAGATGTGACTTGTCAATGGTATGACGATACCATAAGTATGTATGCCATAACAGAGTATGTTTTCAGAGAATGCATGTTTTAAAGAGTTAAAAATGGGTATAAAGAGTGTTAGGTGGTTACCCGAAGAGGGCTTGAGTTTAAGTAACTCTTAGCCTAAAACCATATTTGTTGATACGGGTAGATTATTATTGTACGCTGGCGACGGTGGTGTGGCATAGTAGATTCAGAGACTCCGACCCTTGCGACATAATTGGGTTGGGGGCTTCTCTGCCGAGTTAATGGCAGATTCCATATAGCCTATGAAATTTCAGAGTTGTAGGGTATACCACCTAGCGTAGAAGTAAAACAAAGAGTGTCACAAAGTTCATATGATTTTACAGAGTCTTTCAAAATGCCCATGTGATTTCTTACTATACGATATTTTTATGAACTATTTTAAATTCCTCTCATATATGTTAAATATAAATTGTTATTTTGGATTTTCTATGCGTACCAGTACATCTGCATTGACCCCCTACCTCCCAGGTTCAGAGGCTCAATCTAGGTGTCCAGCTAAGCAGTAGAGTATTTCAGAGAGAAGTGATCTGTGTAGTGGTAAGCCTTCTTTGTTCCAAAAGGCCTGTTTATTTCAGATTATGTTATTCCATTTGTTTTGGTCTACTGGAGGCCTTTTTCTAGTTTTCAGATAGTCGTCACTTGATTATGTAGTAGAAATTTCGCAGACTGTTCCTGATACAAAAAGACCAAGGAACACAAGAAAAGGCTCAAAACAGTCCACAAATCAAGAGGAGTCCGAGGATCCCTTTGATAGCTAGTTTCGGTCAAACAACTACAACACAAGAATACAAGGAAACAAGGTGTATTTATTCACCAAAACAGCCACTAAAACGTGATGAACACAAGAAGATTGACAATAATATGATAAGGATAAAAACAACAAACGGTTACAAGATACATGAACATCAAGAACTAACGATTTCTCTAAACAACACTAAGACATAAAATGTAGAGATAGATAATGAGACATACACTACAATAAGAGACAAAATGACAAAAATGCCACTTAGTATTAACTGAACAAAATGGAGCCCATGGAGTGCAATAGAAAGGCAACTTGGAGCCCTTTTTACACTTTAACTAGTACACTCTGTAGTTGCATTCAAAATACTCAAAAGTGTCCATCTTCGTGATCATGCTTATATTAGTTCTAGATGATGTTTAGTTGATTTTGGATTTCATTCCTTATTGTTAAGCCAAACCAAGAGTTTTGACCATGTTTCTGTATTGAATTATATTTTTGTATTTTCTTTTATTATATGAATGTTGTGCATGATTACCAGATAGAGCAGGACGTTCGAGCCTTCATAGTTCGGGATGTCCATCACGGCCAGGGCCCCATTTCAGGTCATGACAAACTTGGTATCAAAGCACAGCTCATGGTCCCAGGGTGCCTAGGAAATTATGTCGGTAGAGTCTTGTATATGAGTGTGTAGCGTGTAATACTTATAAGCAGGAGGCTACAAGTCATTTAGGAATATCTCTCTTTCTTCATGTTTTAATTCGTGTTATGGAGTCAGAATTTTCATCTTTTATACTCTAATTTATGCTATGGTGTCGCCCATATGAAAGTAAAGCTATCCCATTTCTTTTCTTACTTTGAGGTGCTTAGATATGTCTCATTATTGGGGTGATTCAAGTGCAGAAGTTTAGAGTCTAAATGGTATGGTCCTTTTTGATTGAGTCATATAAGATTTTAAAAATTATGCAAGTACTTGAGAAGAGTATGTTAGTTCTTCAGAGTGTACTGATTCTAGTGTGAGCTTTGATTCTGATGAGATAATCTTTTCAGCCTGCAGTATTAAGTGTATTCAGCCCTTTCCAAAAAAAATTTATGTTGCAGATGTCATGCCTAAAAGAGGGAATGATATGTAGTAGAATGTTGGAACTGTATTTCCACCCGGATAGTAGTATGAGTTAAAGTGTTGTTGTCATGACCTATTGGTAGTAATATTGGACCAAAAAGTTGGTGATGTGAAGTCACAAAGTTAGAAGTCAGAGTGAGGGTGACTTTTATGTAAACAAATATTTTAGTTGGATAATCGATGTTTGAGGATAATTTACCCTTTATAGTGATAGACTAATGTGGTAGCTTGTAGAATGTGTGGATTGTATGGTAATCTATGGGGGAAGTATTTGACTCAGTTTTTTATTTATACAAAGTAAGATGTGTATTCTTAGATCATTGAATATTGTGTGTTAAGTTTCTATCTCTTGTAATTTTGTTATCATTGTGTTGTTGAAACTCAAAGTCTAGTGAAGCCGTATGGGGCTCTTTTAATTCACTAGAATAGTTGCCTTGTCATTCATCTTATTTATTTGTTCAAAACACAAAATCAAAGTCTAGTAAAGTTGTGTGAGGCCCATTTTGATTCACTAGCAACTTGTTGTTCATCTTGTGGTTCTTGTGTTGGTTGGAACTTGGGGTTTAGAGGCATAATGGCAAGAAAAGTGGTAAGGGTGGATTATTGAATATATGTATAGCCGAATTTTCTTGCATGAGATTGATTTGGTAATGAAGTGATACGTCCTTGTGTGTTAGTTTAGTAAAATATAGGGAAGGAGTTATTAGTTAAGGTGAATTGTTGTTGCTTGAAGTATGAAAATAGCTAGATTAGCTAGTAAATTATAATTATGGACTCATAGTTGTTTATGGAATTTAAAATTAGACTAAATGTACGCTTGGTTAAGTAAATGTTATGATAGAAAGCCGTATAAGTAGATAAGATTGTATGGGGTTATGATATAAGATTAAGGTTGACCATGTCTATTATGTGACTTTACCCCTTGAGCTTCTTTTCGTTGGTAGTTGTAAACTAGTACTATTTGTGAGAAGGTATGTAGTAGATTTTTTAGGTATAGTAGTAATGTCATAAAGATGTTTTAGTCATGGGTAGTAGCTAGATCAAAAAAGGTATTTGGGTACGATGTCCCAAGTTGGTGGACTAGTATATTATATTGCATTTTTCATTAATGGTAGATGATTGATGCTAGACTATAGACTTGAATTCAAATATAAAATATGGTTTTAAGCATAGTAGCTTAAGATTAATGATGTATGTTTTGCGAGAATTATGTGTAAGGTTAGGTTGTAAATTATGTTTAGAACTAGACATTAAGTTTGAACAGTGGATGTACATGAAGGTGGATGTGATGATTTCTTGGTTAATGATACTAGTTATATGGAAGTGATCTAATAGGCTTGAACGGTGTATGCAAGAGCTTAAGTTTATTTGATTCATAATAAAGTATAATGTTGCATGTATAATGTAGAAGTATGCCCAAGGTGATATGAGGTTGTGGTATTTTTCTAAGGCTACTACATGTTGCGTGTGGCTAGTAGTACCATTGAGTTGCTAGGTGAAGAAATACTAGTAGATGGTACATGGTGTTCTAAATGGACAAGTTAAGGAGTTTTGACTGATAGTGTTGAGCCTTTTGATATGATCTTAATCCTCATAGTAGAGAGATATAAGTTTGGGGTCGCAATATTGGTAGGCTATGACGAAAGAAGTATGGTTCATCAGAGGCTTGGTGATATCCATGTTAAGTGTTAGAATCTAAGTTTGAGTTTTGAAGGTTGAACTAATAGGAATAAGAGTAGAAGCACTAGAGGGTATGCACTTCAACTATGGGGATATTCATGAAGATTCAAAGTTAGTAAGTGTTCAAGTATTATATGAAGACTATTGGTGGCTATAAAAAGATTGAGTGTATCTTAGAAGGTAGTATTAACAGTGGGTTTTCCACTTTCAGGTGTGGTCATTCGGGTTAAGTTCTATTAATTGCATGTATTGTCGCATTCCAGACCCTAGATTGCAGGGAGTGTAGTTCAGTTTAGAGCCTATTAAGAGGTCTCTCGAACTTAAGATCATAGCTTAAAGCTAAGGGGGAGATGATTGAACAAGTAACCAAGTCAGACTCTCATATTCTAATAGTATTGCCAATATGATATAGAACATCAAGAAGTGAGGGTAGGACTCAACCCATTCTTATCTTAGTACCTTTCAGCTATCCCAATACCTAATCATGTCTTACGTTTTGGTTCCATAATCATAGTTCATGTTCATGCATATGATAGAGAATCATGTACTCTTCCAGTTCCAAAATAAGGAGTTCCAGTTCATTCAGTAGATGAAATCACGTTCCATATGCTATGAACTCCAAATTGAGGTTATACTGCTCATGACTCATGTACTCACGCTTTATAGTATGCTCAGTTCCTATAACTCATTCTATACTCCTAATGATTGGCAAAAATTTGACTTATAACCATGTATGCCGTCAATTTATATTTACTTTGATAAATCCCTGATGTTGATTTGTTATTCCTCAGGCCTCAGTTAAGTGTCAAGCCTCATATAATATCCTTCCATGCTTCAAGGTCTTATGTTCTAACCTTTTGGTGACTCCTTATGTAATGATAGTGGTGATGAGTGAATGTTTCTTGTTGATGAAAGATCATTGTATGCTTGTTTTAGATAAGTCCATAAGTGTGAAGTGAAATTTGGTGCCAAGTTTTTGATACGTGTGATGGTTAATGGAAAATTTATGTATGTATGTTATTGGGGTAGCACGTTGGAGTTGTATTGATGGTGGTTTAGAGAATATATGAAGTACGTCTTGATTAATGTTGCCTTGAAGTTCATACGTGGTTATAAAGATAGGCTTGAATAACATGTTGGGATGTAAGTAGAGGAACGCAATATGCACTAGTGAATCCATAGTAAGAGTTCAGAGTTAGTCATTAAAGTTGTAGGGCACATTATGCTTAGGATGTGATCAAAAAAAATATAGAAGGTTGAATCATATGGTTTAGAATAATATTGTGGTGTAGTGTGTTGTATTTTGTGATTTAGAGTTAGGCTTGATCACGGTGAAAGGATATAAGCTACTTTAGATATTAGTAGAAAGATTTATCAATTCCCATATGAGAATTGTAAGTTGAATTGAATGATTATGGTAATTAAGGGGGATAGTATAGTTAAGGGAGTATTTGAGGAGTGTGATAAGCTTGAAAGTAAGAAGTGGCATTGCCTAAGTCCTGGTAATTATATCCTAGTTTATGAGTTATATGTATATTCCATGCTATGGAGTAGTGTTATTTTTATGATTCCTTAGTTGGATGTCTTGTGCAACTCATGCCCAAGATTATTTGCTTCCTAATTCTACTATAACTTCTTTAGAAAGAGTGTTGAAGAGATACTCCAGTTAAGTATGAGGGTCTAGCAAAATACAGTCTGTATAGCCAGTAATTCAGTTTAATAGTCAGATTGACCAGTTACTGTGGTTTTTCACCTTTTCACCCAGTCCTACTATCCAAAGACTCATGCGTATTACCATCCCAAGATATAATCTATTCCATCGATGTAAGTTGTGATTTCAGTTCAGTCAAAGCATCATGTTTTAGATTCAGCTACTTAGTCATGACTCAGTTCATAAGAGTTCAGAGCATAATTTCAAATACTTCCAAGTATTTTAGCTCAGGCAGTACAGTACCCTGGTACGATCTATGTTATGTTTCCTCGTGGTTTTTACTTGCATAAGTTATCACTTCTCAATTCAATATATATGATTGGATCATGAACACTTCAAGGAAATCCTAAACTCTCAGCATAATTCATCTCCTTAAAGCAAGTAAAGTCAAGCCAACTCGGAATTCAGTTTCATGATAAAAGTTTAAATGTTTCAGGTCAACTATATTCTTTCTTATAAGACATATCATTTCCACATTATTCCATACCTTTAAGACTTCAACATTCCTACCCATCATTCGGGGATGAATGATTCAAAGGGGGAGATAATGTAACACCCTGTATTTTGGTCTAGAATGAAAAATCATCGTTTCTATGCTTAGATGATCCAAAAGCCATAAATCCTATGCAAATTTTGCATATTAATCAATTATGTAGTCTGGGAACCTATTTGACCATAAATTGAGGTCATAAAGGCCCCAAACTCAAGGACGAGTGGATAGCTTTCCTATCATTCGAGTTTGAGTGAGAGTCGAAACTTGGGTCAAATTCAACCGATTATAACTCCTTGTATATGAATAACTGGGTTTCCTACTATATATCAAATGAAATCTCTTTGAATTATCTTTCCAACAATACTAATTTTGGCCAAATCTGAGATCAGGGCAAAAAGTTATACCCATTTTACTTCAGCATATATGTCTGTCGACAAGTGACAACCTGAGCTGATAAGTTATCACATATGTGATGACCTATCAACCATGTCGTTAGCTCAAGGCAGTAACTCACAAAAATCAGCCTCTGAGTGACGACCTGGTGTGATAAGTTATCACATATGTGACGACCGATCAACCAAGGTCGTCACCTTTAAAATTCAGCATTTCCTAAACGATTTTGGAGAGGTATTTTGGTATTTTTCCTTCACCCCATAACTCCATAAACACTGAATTCAACCTCCATTTCACCCAAAATACACTCTTTTCTCACAAATCCTCTCAAGAACCAAACCCTCAGGCCTTAACCTAAGATTTAAGATCCCTTAAAATTTCACCATTAAATTCCAAAATTGATTCAAGAATTAGAATCCCCGAACTAAGATCTTCAAGAATCATCCATCAAAAGCACAAATAGAGTCCCAAATGCAAGTGTTCATCCAAAGTTCATAATCTAAGGTACGTGGGGTTTAGCCTAAAAACTACATAGGCTTGTAAATAGTAGAACATGATTTAAAGATTATCAAGCATGAATTTACAAAAGGAGTTTTGAAATACATGATTTTATTATACATTATGGATGTTTAATTTTACTGTTGATTTGGTCTTTAGGCCTTTTCCCTCTTTAAATTGATTTACTGTTGATTTGAAGATTGTTTGAGAGCACAACTTATGAAATCCTTCTCTTGTGATAACCGTAAGTTTTTGATATTAATGTGAAGGATTTGAAATGCATGATTTATGGCTGAAAATAGTTTACTCAAATACCATAGTATTTTGAGTATGATTTAGAGATTTTGAGAGGGATTTTCTTGACATAAATGAGTTTTGTTAAAGAGAGAAAAATTTGTATAAGATTAATAATTTTTGACATTACCACCTTGTATCATTGAAATGTTGTCAAAGAGAGTTGCAAACATGTGTTTACCTAAGTATTTAAAGAAAGGGTTCTTCAAACTGATTTATCGATATGGTGGTCCCAAACTTTATGTTTTGAAAACAAACATTATAATAAACTAACAATGGGTCTGAGATGTGACTTGTCAATGGTATGAGATACCATAAGTATGTATACCCTAATAGAGTATGTTTTCAGAGAATGCATATTTTAAAGAGTTATAAATGGGCATAAAAAGGGTTAGGTGGTTACCCGAAGAAGGCTTGAGTTCAAGTAACTCTTAGCCTAAAACCTTATTTATAGATAGGGGTAGATTATTATTGTACGCTGGCGAGGGCGGTGTGGCATAGTAGATTCAGATACTCCGACCCTTGCGGCATACTTGGGTTGGAGGATTAGCTGCCTAGTTAATGGCAGATTCCATATAGCCCAAGGAATTTCAGAGTTGTATGGTATACAACCTAGCACAGAAGTAAAACAAAGAGTGTCACAAGTGCATATGATTTTACAGAGTATTTTAAAACGCCCATTGATTTCTTACAATACGATATGTTTATAAATAATTTTAAATTTCTCTCATATATGTTGAATATATTTATTATTATTTTGGATTTGCTCTGCATAGTAGTACATTGCGCCACCATGCAGTTTCCCAATTGTCAATTTCTAGTGACATGGTGCGATAACGCCACATCGCGCCAAGGGCCCAATTCGAGAAATTTTACTAAAAATTTAAATTATGTGTCCAGGGTTAAAAGGGTCAATTTGCCCCCAATATAAGCTTCCAAACACGAGATTTAGCCCTTATTCATCAAAAATATTAATGTTTTTCTCAAATACTCTCAAGAACTCAAGCTAGGTTTTCATAGAAGGTCCAATTTCAAGAAGATTTCACCATCAATATTTACGAAATCATGAACTAAGGTATGCATAGTGTTCATTCATGGACTCCTTCTGTCCATGAAGTTCAAGAATCCTTTTTAACTATATGTTATGGATTTTCTTCTTGTTTTTATGCTTTGTATGTTCTCTTTCATATTGATAAACGAGGAATTGATTTCTATTCCATGATTTGATGATAAATTCAATGTGGGTTGATTTGTATAGATAAAGATTTACAAAATCTCATTATTAAAACCTTGTATGATGGAATTGGAATTGAAGCATGATGTTTAATTGTTGTATAATGTCCGTTACATGTTCTATGCCTACAATATGTTTTATTAAATGCCTAGATGAAGGAATATTGTCTAACTAGCATGATATCATGAAATCCCCACGTATGTACAAGTTCATGCCTATTACATGTTTGATGAAACGCTCCAATGAATGTAGTTTGTATTATGATGTTAGTCAAGTATTCAAGTAAATCATGCTTTGTCAGTTTTCTTTAATCGAGTCCTGGGGGTACTTGTACTCAAAATATTAGCTGTGTGCCTAGATCCATGTCATGTTTTCACGATACTCTCAGTCAAGCTATGAACTCTTAGACTTCAGATAGTCTTATGACTCAAGAAAAATCTCTATGATCTCATGACTCAGTCAATTGTTAGATATCCATAGTATTCCGTTAGCCACAAAAATTCAGTAACTCAGTCCATGCTCAGTTCAGTTTAGTAAATCATGTTCAGTATCCATTCAGATGAGAGTGGGAATTAGCACCGAGTGAACCCAAGTATGGGGACTCACCTATTATACGAGGTCGTGATTCCTAGAAGCAATCCTTGCATTCCAGAAATATGTAGCCAGTATAGGTTGAGACATCATAGCCTGCTATATGAGGGTAGATGAGGTGGCTTAACCTTTTATGTGAGGGTTTCCACAATTCTCGGTAGAATTACCTGTTATATGAGGTTTACTCACATGTTGTCCTTACCAGTGGCGTGATATTGATACTCTTACAATCAGGGCATCGATTGGAACTTAGCTCATCTATGATAGCAACTTTGGTGCATATTGGTTAGATACTACTTCCCACATTTTCATGTTACAGAATCAGGACTGTCAAATACAGTCAATCAGTCTTAGTAATAGAACCTAGATATTTCTTCAAATTTCAGGACTATTAGATACAGTCAACTCTGATACAGTATGGAACTCAGATAGTTCCATCAAATTTAGGACTGTCAGCTGCAGTCACCTATATTATCAGTTATACTCAGATACAGTCACCCATGTTATCAGCATTATTCAGATATAGTCCTTCATGATATCGGTCCTATCAGTTACTAGCATATCACATTATCAGTATACAGACTCTAAAATGATGAAATCACGTTGTCAGTTACAGTTACGTATTTATACATATATTCTCATGTTTATGTTAGACGGTCAGTTAGCATTATTCATGCATGCAAACCCTTGTATATACCCTACCTCACATGTATACTCGGTACATATGTACTGACGCATTTGCACTATGGTGCTTTCTTTTTATGTTACACCATAGTTTCAGAGACACGAGTTCCAAATCAACAGTAGATTACAGATTCAGTAGTCAGAGTAGAAGTGAGTCCTCATCCTTCGAGGACATAATAATTTTTAGTATCTCATTGATTATCTTATTAGTTGAAGTTAGTTGGGGATATGTACCATCAACTCCTTATTCAAATTCTTCAGACAATAGAGGCTTCCATACTAAATGCAGACTAGATACAGTCTATCATGTTTTAGATTTCAGTTTTTGTTTTGGGTATTCTATTACCCTACACAAATGTTACGTTATTCAGTTATGTTCATGATCAAACCTTATGGCCTTTCAGTGCATGTTTCTACCTTATTATGTCATCTTATACAGTATACAAGTACAGATATCAGCCATAGGTTAGGTTATGGTCCTTTGGGGTCCTGAGCACCATGTAGCATTTTGGTTTAGCAAATCGGGTCATGATAAACTTGGTATTAGAGCCTAAGGTTTAATAAAGTCCTAGGAAGTATGAAATCCTCATCTAGTAAAGTCTTGTGCATGGGTGTGTTCAAGCCACATTTATGTGCAAGATGCTATGAGATGTTTTAAGAATAGTTTCCCCTCTTTCAGTATTCATCTTGTGCCTGTGAGTATAATCACAAGTCAGTATCTCATTCTAATCCATTTCTCTCTTTCTTCTATAGAACATGCCTTCTAAAAGAAGAAACGGAAATTAGTCAGCCCCTCAGCCCAAAGAACCTTTGGACGATCATGTTTCTCATGCGGAGTTCAAGACCATATTTACCACTCTTGCTCAATTAGTCGCTGCTTATAATGAATGGACAATAGTTATTTCAGCCAATCCAGTGGCTAACTCAACTGCAGCAAGGATTCAGTACTTCACCCGAATAAATCCTCCAACCTTCCTCGGGTCTAAGGTAGATGGAGATCCTCAAGAATTCTTAGATCAAGTTTAGAAAGTGACAGACACCATTGGGGTGACTACTATTGAGAGTGCTGAGTTGCATACCAGTTGCAGGATATGGCTTATACTTGGTTCAAACAGTGGAAGTCCAAAAGATCAGATGATGTTGGTCCTATAGATTGGGAGGAGTTTGTCATTGCTTTCTTAGATAGATTCTTTCCCTAAGAGCTTAGAGAATACAAGGTGCTAGAGTTCATCAACCTCAGGCAGGGCAATATAAAGTGAAAGAGTATTCTTTTAAGTTTACTCAATTAGCCAGGTATGCCCCTCATGTGGTCGCAGACAGTAGATCCTAGATGAGTAAGTTTTCTTCAGGGGTGAACGACAGTGTGGTTAATGAGTAAAAATCCACCATGTTGAACAGTGGCATGACCTTATCTAGACTTATGACCTATTCTCAGTAGATAGAGGAGTAGAAAATTAAGCAGAGGGAAAAGCAGAATAAGAGAAGGAAGACAGGTAGCTTCAACAGATAGATTTCCAGGCTCTAAAACCCAGGGTAGTGTTAGTAGCGCACCTATTCTCTTTGCCAGACTTGCAGTAAGCACCATCAGGGTATGTGTAGAGCAGGTAGTGGCATTTTTTTTTGTTGTGGCTAGCCAAGCCATAGAGTTAGAGACTGTCCGTAATTAGGTCCTCATGAGGGTCAATAGAATTGCTTTTTTAGCTCAGTCCATTCGCCCAAATCAGCAGGGTGCCACTTCCAATGCTACTAGCGGGCAACACCTAAATCATATCTATGCTCTTCAGACTCGACATAATCAGGAAAGATCTCTTGATGTAGTTACTGGTATGTTATAGATCTTTTATATGCATGTTTACACTTTGCTAGATCCAGGAGCTTCCTTGTCTTTTGTTACTCCTTATATAGTAGTTGATTTCAAAATCAGTCCCGAAATTCTAGCAGAGCCCTTCTCAGTCTCTACCCCACTGAGTAAAACCATCATAGCCCGGTGGGTATACAGGAAATGCCCGGTTATGATATTTCAAAAAATCACATCAGCAGATTTAGTCAAGTTAGAGATGACTGATTTTGATGTCATTATCGATATGAATTGGCTTCATTCCTGCTATACCATAGTCGACTGTAGAAATAGAATAGTTTAATTTTAGTTCCCAAATGAACCCATCCTAGAGTGGAAGGGTAGTGTATCTGCTTTCAGGGGTCAACTTGTTTCCTACCTTCAGGCAAGAAAATGATATCTAAAGGCTGTGTTTATCATCTAGTTCATGTTAGAGATTCCAGTTCCGAGGCTCCCAGTCTAGAATCAGTCCCAGTAGTGAATGAATATTCAGATGTCTTTCCCAAAGATCTTCCAAGAATTCCTCCAGAAAGGGAAATAGTTTTTGGTATTGATCTTCTTTTAGACACTCAGTCTATCTCTATTCCGCCATACAGAATGGCACCAGCAGAACTCAAGGAACTGAAAAATAGTTAAAGGATCTCTTAGATAAGGGATTCATTAGACCCAGCGTTTCCCCGTAGAGCACACCAGTCTTATTCTTGCACAAGAAAAATGGTTCACTTAAAATATGTATAGATTATCGCCAACTCAATAAAGTCACGGTCAAGAATAAGTATCCTCTTCCCAGAATTGATGACTGGTTTGACCAACTTTAAGGTGCAAGTTATTTCTCTAAGATAGACCTCAGATCCAGCTATTATCAGTTCAAAGTTAGAGAATGTGACATCCCGAAGACAGCTTTCCGTATGCGGTATGGTCACTTTGAATTTCTAGTCATGTCATTTGGTCTTACCAATGCCCTAACCGCTTTCATAGACTTGATGAACCACGTGCTCAATCAATACTTGGACATGTTCATCATAGTCTTTATAGATGATATTCTGGTCTATTCCTGCACTGAGTGAAATCATGCAAACAATCTCAGAATTGTACTCCAGACTCTCAGAAATCATCAATTATTCACCAAATTCAATAAGTGCAAATTTTGGCTAAGATCAGTAGCATTCCTTGGCCATATTATTTTCGCTGATGGCATTAGACTAGATCCTCAAAAGATCGAAGCGGTAAGGAACTGGCCTCGCCCTGTCTCTCCATCAGATATCAGGAGTTTCTTGGGTCTGGCTAGCTATTACAGACGATTTGTTAAGGGATTTTCTTTTATTCCATCCCCTATGTCCAGATTGACTCAGAAAAAAGTCAAGTTTCAGTGGTCATATCCATGCAAGAAAAGTTTTTAGGAATTGAAGACTCGACTCACCTCAGCTCCAGTTCTAGCCCTTCCATATGGTTCAGACAGTTTTATAGTTTATTGTGATGGATCTAGAGTGGGTTTAGGTTGTGTCCTCATGTAGCATGGTAAGGTGATAGTATACGCCTCCAGACAGATTAAACCCCATGAGAGGAATTATCCTACTCATGATCTTGAATTAGCAGTTGTAGTATTTTCCTTAAAAATTTGGAGGCATTATCTATATGGAGTTCATGTGGATGTCTTTACAAATCATAAGAGACTTCAGTATGTCTTTTCTCAAAAAGATCTCAATCTTCATCAGAGAAGGTGTTTAGAGCTCTTGAAAGATTATGACATCAGTGTCTTTTACCATCCGAGAAAGGCCAATATAGTGGCCGACACTCTCAGTAGACTCTCTATAGGTAGTTTTTCTCATGTTGAGGATAGTAAGAAGAATTTAGCTCAAGAAGTACACCAGCTTGCCAGAGTAGGCGTTCTCTTAGTCGACTCATCAAAGGGCAGTGTAAGTGTTCAGAGTAGTTCAAAATCGTCTCTTGTTTTCAAGGTGAAAAAAAAACAAGATAAGGATTATAGCCTTGTCAAGCTAAAAGAGTCAATTCAGAATCAGAAAATAGAAATTTTCTCCCAATTGGGAGATGGTGTTCTTCGTTGTCAGGGTCGTCTTTGTGTTCCAGACATAGATGACTTAAGGTATCAAATTTCTTGTAGAAGTGCATGGTACGAATTACCCAATTTATTTGGGGGCCACTAAGATGTACCGTGATTTGCGAGAAATCTATTTATGGAGTGGGATGAAAAGATATATTGCAGAGTTTGTGGCTAAGTTTTCTATATTTCAGCAAGTTAAGATAGAGCATCAGAAGCCTAGGGTCCTATGTAGGAGTTCAGTATTCCTACTTGGAAGTGGGAATTTGTGAACATGGACTTCGTGATGGGTTTACCTCGAACTCATCATCAGCATGATTTAGTCTGGGTCATTGTAGGGAGAATGACCAAATCAGCTCTTTTCCTTCTATTTCATACCTCTTATTCAACCAAGGATTATTCCAAGCTCTACATCAAAGAGTTGTCTAGATTGCACGGTGTTCCGTTATCAATTATCTCAGACAGAGGTACCCAGTTTACCTCTGATTTTTGGAAAGCATTCCAAAAAGGTCTTGGTACCCAAGTTCATCTTAGTACAGCCTTTCATCCTCAGATAGATGGTCAAGAAGAAAGGACCATTTAGACTTTGGAAGATATGCTAAGGGCGTGTGTAATTGATATCAAGGGTAGTTGGGATTACCACTTGCCTTTGATTGAGTTTGCATACAACAATAGCTATCATTCTAGTATTTAGATGGCTCCATTCGAAGCTCTTTATGGTAGGAGATGTAGATCTCCAATCGGTTGGTTCAAAGTTAGTGAGGCCTCAGTCATAGGTCCTGACTTAGTATTCGACGCCTTTGAGAAAGTTTAGTTAATTACAGAAAGACTCCGGGATGCTCAGAGCTGATAGAAGTCTTATGCAGATATTTATAAAAAGGATCTCGAGTTCGATATTGGTGACTATGTCTACCTCAAGATCTCTCCTATGAAGGAATTAAAGAGATTTGGCAAGAAGGGAAACCTCAGTCCCCAATATATCGGTCTCTTTAAGATTCTCAGTCATTTTGGTAAGGTAGCTTATGAGC
The DNA here is from genome assembly GCF_002878395.1 of Capsicum annuum. Taxonomy (NCBI): domain Eukaryota; kingdom Viridiplantae; phylum Streptophyta; class Magnoliopsida; order Solanales; family Solanaceae; genus Capsicum; species Capsicum annuum. The sequence continues at coordinate 109,198 of NW_025836755.1, read as the reverse complement.
TCGAATTGCCTTCAGATCTAGCCTCAGTTCATCATTTCTTTCATGTCTCTTTGCTCAAGAAGTGTATAGTTGACCCATCAGTCGTAGTACCTATTCAGAGCATAGATGTTCAGAACAGCCTCTCTTATGAGGAGATTCTAGTTGAAATCTTAGACTATCAGACTCGTAGATTGAGGAACAAAGAAGTCCCTCTAGTTAAAGTTCTTTGGCAAAATCAGTCCGTCGAGGGAGCTACTTGGGAAGCAGAAGCAAATATGCGTACCAAGTATCCTCACCTTTTCCCCGCCAACTCAGATCAAGCTCAAGGTAATAGTTCTCCTTAAGCTTACTCAGTTTCATTATTAGTGTGCATCACTAACTTTGTATTCAGTCTCATTCTCATGTTCCCATGATAAGCTTGGTATCAAGTACCACCGCATATTCAGCCATGCACTCATGTATCAATTTAGTTATATAGTTATGCATCATACAGGCATTTTAATTGTGAGAAAACTTAGTTCTTCAGAACTTTCAGTTATGCATTTATGAATCAGTTACGCATGTATCAGATATGCATGTTCAGTATGTTATGTTCAGCATATCAGTCACGTCCATCATGAGATCACGTTCTAGTTATTCATGTTCAACTTATTTTTTCAACCCTCAGTCAGTCTCATTCGAGGACGAATGTTCTCAAGGGGGAGATAGTGTAATACCCGTGCTTTTTCTTAGCTCAAAAATCATCTCAAGGATGATAGAACTTTCTTTGAAATAAGAATTCATTATTATACACGTGGTATTTCCATAAGTATGTATGCCAAACAGAGTATTTTTCAGAGTATATTTTCAGAGAATGCATGTTTTAAAGAGTTAAAAATAGGCATAAAAAGGGTTAGATGGTTACCCAAAGAAGGCTTGAATTCAAGTGACTCTTAGCCTAAAACTGTATTTGCCGATACGGATAGATTATTATTGTACGCTGGCAACGGCCGTGTGGCATAGTAGATTCAGATACTCCGACCCTTGCGGCACACTTGGGTTGGGGGCTTGGCTGTCGAGTTAATGGCAGATTCCATATAGCCCAAGGAATTTCAGAGTTGTAGGGTATACAACCTAGCGTAGAAGTAAAACAAAAATTGTCATAGAGTTCATATGATTTTACAGAGTCTTTCAAAACGCCAATGTGATTTCTTACAATACAATATGTTTATGAACTATTTTAAATTTCTCCCATATATGTTGAATATAAATTATTATTTATGATTTGCTCTGCGTACCAGTACATCTGTATTGACCACCTATCTTTCAGGTTCGGAGGCTCAATCTGGGGGTGTAATACCCGTGCTTTTTCTAAGCTTGAAAATTATCTCAAAGATGTTAGGACTTTCTTTAAAATAAGAATTCATTCTTATACACGTGACATTTTCATAGTTTTCACTTCCTATCACGTGGGAAATAGAATAATATTTCCATCAATATGTAATTTACTAAAATCCGACACCCGGGCGAAGAGTTAGAGCCTTTTTAGTGAGACAATGTTTGACCTGAGCCTTCAGCGCATCACGGAGATAGTTCAAATGGCAAAGTCAAATTTCCAGTGTTGCTCTGCGATACTAGCGCATCTCACCAAACTTCCCAGTCATAGACAAGGTGGCAACGCGATAGCTCCACATCGCGCCCCCATGTAGTTTCCCAATTGTCAATTTCTAGTGATAAGGCAAGATAACGCCGCATCGCGCCAAGGGCCCGATTTGGGAAATTTTATTGAAAATTTAAATTACGTGTCCAGGGTTAAAAGGGTCAATTTTCCCCACTATATAAGCTTCCAAACGCAGGATTTAGCCCTTATTCATCAAAAATATTAATGTTTTTTCTTAAACACTCTCAAGAACTCAAGCTAGGGTTTTCATAGAAGGTCCATTTTCAAGAAGTTTTCACCATCAATCTTCACGAAATGATGAACTAAAGTATGCATAGTGTTCAGTCATGGACTCTTTTCATTCGTGAAGTCCAAGAATCCTTTTTAACAACAAGTTATGGATTTTATTCATGTTTGCATGCTTTGTATGTTATCTTTCATGTTGATAAATGAGGAATTGATTTCTATTCCATGATTTGATGGTAAATTCCATGTGGGTTGATTAGTATAGATAAAGATTTATGAAATCTCATGACTAAAACCTTGTATGATGGAATTGGAATTGAAGCATGATGTTTAATTGTTGTATGATGTGCTCCACATGTACAATGCCTACAATATGTTTGATTAAATGCCTAGATGAAGTAATATTGTCTTACTAACATGATATCATGAAATCCCCACGTATGTAAAACTTCATGCATATTACATGTTTGATGAAATGCTCCTATGAATGTAATATGTATTATGATGTTAGTCAAGTCTTCAAGTAAATCATGCTATGTCATTTTTCTTCCATCGACTACTGGGGTATTTGTACTCGAAATATTAGTTGTGTGCCTAGATCTATGTCATGTTTCACGATACTCTTAGTCAAGCTATGAACTCTTAGACTTTAGATAGTCTAATGACTCAGGAAAAATCTCCATGATCTCATAAATCAGTCAGTTGTCAAATATTCATACTATTCTATCATCCACGGAAATTCAGTAACTCAGTCCATGCTCAGTTTAGTTCAGTAAATCATGTTCAGTGTCCATTTAGAAGGGAGTAGGAATTAGCATTGAGTGAACCCAATGATGGGGACTCACCTGTTATACGAGGGTGTGATTCCTAGAAGTAATCCTTGTGTTCTATAACTCTGTAGCTAGCATAGGTTGAGACATCGTAGCCTTCTATATGTGGGTAGATAAGGTGGTTTAACCTGTTATATGAGGGTTCGCACCATTCTCGCTAGAGTTACTTGTTATATGAGGGTTAATCACATGTTGTCCTTAATAGTGGCGCGGTATTGACACCCTTCCAATCAGGGCATAGATTGGACCCCAGCTCAGCTATTATAGCACTTTTAAGGCATGTCGATTAGATACTACTTCCCATAGTTTCATGTTACAGAATCAGGATTATCAGATATAGTCAATCAGTCTCAATAATAAAACCCAGAGAGTTCTTCAGGTTTCAGAACTTTCAGATATAATCAACTCAGATATAGTACGAAACTCAGATAGTTCCATCAGATTCAGGACTGTCAGCTACAGTTAGCCACATTATCAGTTATACTCAGATACAGTCACCCATGTTATCAGCATTATTCAGATATAGTCCTTTATGTTATCAGTCATATCAGTTACTAGCATGTCACGTTATTAGTATACAAACTCCAAAATCATGAAATGATGTTGTCAGTTACAGTTACGTATTTATGCATGTATTCTCGTGTTCATGTTAGATGATCAGTTATCATTATTCATGCATGCAAGCCCTTCCATATAGCCTACCTCACATGTATACTCGGTATATATGTACTGACGTATTCGCGCTATGGTGCTTTCTTTTTATGTTACACCATAGGTTCAGAGACGAGTTCCAGATCAACAATAGATTCCAGATTCAGCAGTCAAAGTAGAAGTGAGTCCTCATCCTTTGAGGACATAATGATTTTTGTTATCTCATTGATTAGCTTATTAGTTGAAGTTAGTTGGGGACATGTCCCATCAACTCCTTATTCAGATTCTTCAGACAGTAGGGGCTTCCAGACTAGTGCAGACTAGATACGAACTATCATGTTTTAGACTTCAGTTTTTGTTTTGGGTATTTTATTACCCCACACAGATGTTACGTTATTCAATTATGTTCATGATCTAACCTTGTGGCCTTTCAGTGCATGTTTTCGCATTATTATGTTATCTTATACAGTATACAGGTACAGATATCATCCATGGGTTAGCTTGTGGTCCTTCAGAGTCATGAGCACCGTGTAGTATTCCAATTCAGCAAATCAGATCGTTATAAGGGGGCCAGCTAAGCATTAGAGTATTTCAGAGAGAAGTAATTTGTGCAGTGGTTAGCCTTTTTTTTTCAAGAAGGCTTGTTTATTTCAAATTATGTTATTCTATTTGTTTTGGTCTACTGAGGGTCTTGTCCTAGTTTTCAGACAGCTGTCACTTGATTATGTAGTAGAGATTTCGCAGACTGTTCTAGATGATGTTTAGTTGATTTTGGATTTCATTCCTTATTGTTAAACTGAACTAAGAGTTTTGACCATGTTTCCATATTAAATTATATTTCCATAATTTATTTTATTATATGAATGTTATGCATGATTACCAGATAGAGTAGGACATCCGGGCATTCATGGTTCGGGATGTTGGTCATGGCCAGGGCCCCAATTCGGGTCGTGATATTCTTGATGTTCTTCACCCCTTTATAAATTGTTTAACATAAAGAGAGCATTAGATCCAAAAGGTTTAAGGAAAAAGGTGTAAGACTTGTTAAGTTTTGAAAGACTCTACAGCCATCAAGACTTTTCAATCACTTCTCAACCACTTTCCAACAACTTTCCATGATTCAAGGGTCTATGTTTTAAGGAATAGTACAAATTAAGTCAAGACTTTTATGTTTGAATTTGAAAGGAGTTTCAAGACTTGTCTTCCCCTCCATTAACCAAATCTCACCAATTCAAATGGAAAATGGACCAAGACTTTTGTAACACTCTGAGATCCCATCCCGAGATGTCACACGGTGCTTATGACCCCGAAGGACCACAAGCTAACCCTTTACTGATATCTGTACTTGTACACTACATAATATCAGAAATAAATTTGGAAACTAGCCATAAGGTTCAATACATCTATGAATACTTATAATACAGAAAACTGAATACTAATACATCCATCGAAAAAAACTCTAAACAATCTGAACTGTGGAGTTAATGGGACATGTCCCCAACTAACTCCATCAACTGAGAATAAACAAAATCTGATGCAGTAATAGTGAACTGTGATTCATCCTCGAAAGAAAAGGACTCACTGCTACTGCTGCTAACTAGGACTGTATTGCTGAGGATACTCTGGATCCCATGCCTCTGAACCTATGGTGCCAAATAAAACACCTTAGAGCAAATGCATCAGTACAGAAATGTACTGAGTATGTAGACGAGGTAAGTCTAAATACAAAGACTTATGCGTGCACAATATCTAAGCTGAATAATCATGAAAATGTCACATGAGAACATATACATGAATGCACAGACCATAATTACAATCATCACAACTCTAGATACTGAAACTCAAATACTACTTTACCGCAGACTAAACTTACTACTGAAACTGAGAGACTAAATCACTGATTCATCTGATACTGATAACTGAGGATATGGATGTACTTACATCAAGGACTGAATTCTGAGCTTTACTACTTTTGAATGATAGGATTTAAGATCAACCTCTCTAACGGATGATTTCAAAAACTATTATCAATGATAAGAAAAATAAATATATCTGAATCGGAAAACAAGGATACTCAATAAAATCCAAGACTGTTAATCAAGCCTATCTGGTAGTATATCTATGAATATAATATCAAATAACTGTATATAAGACCAAGCCTATCTAATGGGATGGTCCATGAATCAATGGAACTATCTGGGTCATGATTGACTGACAAAGATCTGAAACGCATGCATGAATCATGCTAACATATAAACTCAAAGTGGAAGCAAAGGATCTAACAATGCATATCATAAGGATGAAGGGCTCATAACATACCCGGGTCTATTTCAAGGAGTCTCTCCCAATCAAGGCAAACCTGAAGCTCATGGAGTCTACCCCTTTGAGTCAGCACTCTACATTCTCACATTCTATGGCCTAGTCCACCACACCCAAAGCACACATCACTACCGTCTCTACACACACCTTGGTGGCACCTGCCATACTATCTATAAATCAGATGGGCAGGAACACCACTAGCACTACTCTGGGCTTTGGAGCTTGGCGCTTCCTTGGATCTGACAACCCCAAGCACAGGTGTAGGTACACTAGCTAAAGATGGAGCTAGAACTAAAAATCTCCGACCATGCTAAAAACTACTATCACCCTGGGACCCTGACTGTGAGAAACCACGACTACCTGTCTTGGCTCTCTTGCTCACTCTTTCTCTCTTTTCTTTATATTATCTACCTCAATCTATTGCGCATGCATCATTAGCCTATAAAGATCCATGTCTCTATTGAGCATAGCAGCTCTACACTCTTTCAGCACATAACTCGATACCCCAAACAAAAACTTACCCATACTCGCTCTAGGGTCAGCTACCAGATTGGGAGCATACTTAGCCAATTGGTTAAACTTAAGACAGTACTCTTTCATGGTTATAGAACCTTGCCTTAGGTTCATGAACTCTTCTACCTTAGCCTCTCTCATCTCTAGTGCAAAGAATCTATCTAGAAAGGCACTCTGAAACTCTAACCAAGTCACAGAAGTTGCATTTACCCCTCTAGTCTTCTCCCACATCACTACCCAATCATGAGCAACATCTTTCAACCTATAAGATTCTAACTCAACACTCTTTTCCTCAGAAACATACATAATCTGGGTGATCTTCTTTACCTCTTCTAAATAAAGTTATGGGTCCTCACCTACCATGGACCCAAAGAATTCTGGAGGGTTCATTTTCATGAAAGTTCTAACCCTGGCTGTGGTGAAATTTCCATCTTGCTGAGGTGGGGCTACAGCCTAATGGTTGCCCTAAACGTTAGTCACAGCTTGGGCTAGTGCATGAAAAGTTGTTCGAAACTCGGTATGTGACACACTCTCATTCTCAGGACCTACTGGTTAAGGGAAATGGTCATCAACCCCATGGACATAATCTCTGCGATGAGGCATACTCTATAAATGAAAGAAAGAAATAGATTAGACTGAGAATCAACTTGAGCTCATGCTCACTCGCACGACGTGATTACTGAAAAAAAAAAGAAACTTCTCCTAAGAACATTTTGTATCCTCTTGTACATAAATGTAGCACACTACACACCCATGCACAAGACTCTACTATATGCGGCTTTTCAGACTCCCTAGGACACTCTTGAACCTTAGGCTCTGATACCAAGTTTGTAACACCCCGAGATCCCATCCCAAGATGTCACACGGTGCTTATGACCCTGAAGAACCACAAGCTAACCCTTTACTGATATTTGTACCTGTACACTACACAATATCGGAAATAAGTGTAAAAACTAGCCATAAGGTTCAACACATCTATGAATACTCATAATACAGAAAACTAAATACTAATACATCCATCTAAAAAGCCTCTAAACTGTCTGAACTATGGAGTTAATAGGATATGTCCCCAACTAACTCCGTCAACTAAGAATAAACAAAATCTGGTACAGCAATAGTAAACTGTGATTTGTCCTCGAAAGAAGAGGAGTCACTGTTACTGCTGCTAACTTGGATTATACTGCTAAGGATACTCTGGATCTTGTGCCTATGAACCTATGGGGCCAAATAAAACACCATAGCGCTAATGCATCAGTACAGGAATGTACTGAGTATGTAGATGAGGTAAGGCTAAATGCAAAGACTCATGCGTGCACAATATCTAAATTGAATAATCATGAAAATGTCGCATGAGAACACATATATGAATGCACATACCATAATTACAATCATCACAACTCTAGATACTGAAACTAGGATACCACTTTACCGCAGACTAAACTCACTACTGACACTGAGATACTTAATCACCAATTTATCTAATATTGATAACTAAGGATCTGGATGTTCTTACATCAAGGACTGAATTCTGAGCTTTACTGCTTTCAACTGACATGATTTGGGATCAACCTCTCTAACGGATGATTTCAGAAACTATTATCAATGATAATAAATATGGTTATATCTGAATATGACAACAAGGATACTCAATAGAATTCGAGACTGTGAATCAAGCCTATCTTGCAATATATCTCTGAATATGATATCAAATAACTGTATATAAGACCAAGCCTTTTTGATGGGATGGTCCATGAATCAATGGAACTATCTGAGTTCCTCATAATGATAGATGACTATATCTAACAGTCCTGATTTTTTAAGATTGATTTTGAAACTACAACTGTGGAAAGTTAGTCACTTAATCGACATACCTTGACCTACCACAGGTGGGGTCTAACCTCTACCCCCAGTTGGGTGGGTGATAATACTATGCCACGGGTAAAGACATTATCTCTTCTCTCTGGTCAATTCTCTCTGACGGATGACCCTTAGTAGGAAGTCGACCTAAGGTAATATAATAGTTAAATACTCTTTCTTTGGAGGTGAAAGCCTTTATTGATGGTCACTCCTATATCCTACACTGGCTATGCAATTTTGGAGGTCAGGGATTGCTACTAACAACTCTAGCCTCTCTCGCTGATGGGAAGAGCCGTCATCCCTTCCCTTACTCGGTATTAGTTTCTACTCCCAAAAAAATGACTCTGACTAGATTCTTAACTGAACACAACTAAACTGAATCTGATACCGATCATGTTTCTCAAAAGATCTGACTGAGTTACGCTAAGATTGCTTAGTTTTGTATCTGACAGAAATGGTATTGAATCACGATATTTGACTGACGATACAAAGCTTGAATAGATTATTCAGTTACTTCTAATATTAGAATTAAACACTTGCATACTATTGGATCTGAGCTGATTACAGGACTGATGCTAGATTACTAGTGATACGGAGATTACAAAGATAACTGAGATTATTGAGCTTCCTTAAATTCTGCACTTTTTTTAGGATACTGAGTTCTATAGTTCACTGACTTCTGAGAATCATGGCTCGATTGGAATTATTGTGAAACTGACAAGGGATCTAGACAGCAGCTAAATTGTCAAGTATAAATACCCCCAGGATTCGATAACATAAAATAAAGTATAATCATTTCTCCATCATCACAACCATTCATTCATTATCATTATCACAATCATTCATTAAAGCATCTCTTCAAGCATTTAGGAATCATATCATATGTTCATCCTCACAATCACTAAGACAACACTTTGAGCATTTAGGGATCATAAACATATAAAGCGTAGGAGAAACATGCTACTAGATCATACTCTTTCAACAAGGTCTTTCAACAAACACTAGACATGCACGGGTTCACACCTAATTGGGGATTTCATGATACACATAGTTCTCAAGTCTTATACGTGGAGAGGAATGCATATAACAACATGTTATACGTCCATCGACCTAGCTTCATAAACATTTCATCAACCACCATAACACATAACAATATTATAAAAGTCATTATTTTCGTAAGGGTATAGCATGCATGTGTTATTTAGGTCACAATTTAACTACAATACATGATTTCTAGTCTTTCAGACATTTTATCAAACACCCTACATGAACAACTTAGGCATAGGTATAATAACCCAACTACTCATCATGAACAACCACATTTACTTGTTTCCAACTCATGTTTCATCATAGATTTATACAACCCATATAAATATTCCATCTTGGAGATCAATCAACATTATCAACAAGTACATAATCCATTTACCATACAAATACCATATACTAAGGCCAAGGCTTGATAATCTTGTACACAAACATAAATTTCAACTCAATCATAGCAAGAACACCAATTTCAACTCACAATAATAATTAAAATATCTTAAACATAAATCTTTAAGATTTAGAAAAGAGTACTTGAGCTTCTTGGATGAAAGGGACCCAAGAATCAACATTTACATACCTTGGGGAAACTCTTTCCTTGAAGGCTCTTGGAATAATTCTTGATTTCCCTTGATTTTTGGTTGAAGAAGAGAGGGGGATTTGATTTTTGGAAACCCTAGTTTTCTTAGGTGGAAGGAAAGATAAATGAGGCTCATAGACCTTGAGTGGATATTTATAGAGGTTGATAATGAGTGGAAAAGACCAAAATACCCTTGAGAAAATTCTAGACTAGAGCCCAATTTTTGGTCCTGGCGCAACGCGCCACAATCGCGGACCTTCACTAGATTTTGACAATTGGAAAATTGCACTGTGGCGCAATGTGGTAAAGATCATTTTGCCAACTTGCTGTGAACTAGAATTTCACCGCGATGCAGAAGAATCATGTTGGTGCACTGGAGTTTGAAAATTGCCATTTTGGCTGGCTCCGCAACATGCTAGAGTGCCAGATGGCACACTGTCTCACTAAAATGGCCCTAACTCCTCACTCGAGTGTCAAATTTGGGCGAATTTGGTATTGATAAAAAGCTTATTCAATGTTTTACATGACAAAAAGTGGAATTTAGGAAAACTCCACATGATTCAAAGTATTTCATACTTGAGAAGGTATTTATAAAACTTTTAGACTCGAATTTTTCCTTCACTGATTACGCTCTAAGGCTCAAATTGAAAGAGGACTTTACGGGGTATTACAACTTCCAAGTTGGAAAATTACAACTTTCTTAAAAACACAACCAATATGTGTCTTCAATGTTATTATTTAATGTTCACATGATAATTTTAAGCTCAAATTTCAATCTCTTAGTTTCATTTTGCTGTTTCCTTATTTTGTTTTGTTGATTCCAATACTAACTTACAAGCTAGTGACCATTTACTAGATTGTAAGTTGGTTTTGAAACTGTTCTTCATATTTATGTCCTTCTGTGTTATCTTTCTTATTCTTTCAAGTCATTGTAAATATTTGGTTCACCTCCTAATACCTCACGGAGTACAAGCAAGCATACAACATTTGTGAGATTTAGTATAAAGAATTTAAGAACAAAGAAATAAAGAGAGAGTGTGAGGACCTTTCTTTTACAACTAAGTCATTTGTTATTTTGTAGTAAAACTTCTTAGCTAAACTCAATTGTGCTGGATGAGATTGAAGGAAAATCTCAAGATAGAGAGGAAGCTGAGGTACAAAGTGAAGATATTGGTCGAGACTTGAAGTTATTTTGTTCTCAGTTTTTTCTTATTTTATGGACTATTTTGTGCCATTTTCATTTGGTTTGTGCCATGAATTTGAGGTCAAATTCCTCTCAAGATGAAGAGGATGATACAAGCACGATCGTAAAGGTGGACATTTTAGAATATTTTTAATACAACTGAGGGAGCGTGCAAGTTGAAATGTGAAGAAGGACCTTGGTGTGCACAAGGCCGCCCCAAAACAAACTCCATGGGCGCCTATTTTGTGCCCTTTTCATTGAATGGCTCTTTGTCTTTTTATCTCTTATTGTAATAAGTCTATAAATAGAACATGATAGGATTTTAGTTCATTAGTTATTAAATCTTGATGTAAGAACACAAAGAACACCTTTCTTGAGTGAGAGAGCCTCCCTAGGCTGAAACTAGGACATGAGCAAGTATAGATTCACTTGTGAATATGTCATGCTTAGAAATATTGGTGCTTGAGTGGTGGAATTCCTCTTGTGTCTTTGTAAGGGTATGGTGTTGCTATTGTAAGTTTTAGGGTTCCTTATATTTAATATATCTTTGGGTTCCTAATCTTATAATAGTGTATGTGTCACTATCTATCTTTACATTTCATGTCTTAGTTTGTGTTGTCTAGTGAACCTATTGGTTCTTGTTGTGTCTTGTAAGCTTGTAACGATGAACTATTTTATCCTGGTATTGTTGCTTTTGTTATAGTATTATTTATCTCTTATTGTTATGGCTATTTTGGTGGCATTAACACTTTGTTCTTGTTGTAGTTGGACTCGAGATTTTGGTATTATTGAGCTGTCGGATTCCTTCTAATTTATGGACTATTTTTGTGTTGTTTTTTATATGTACCAAGATTGTATTGTATCACATCCAAATGGGTGTGTATCTCCTAACAATTGCCTAAGGCTACTAAAATAGGTGTGTGATTATCTAGGCATCACCCAACTTGGCTTGGGCGATTGACTAGGCATCGCCTAAGTCATTTCCTAGTGCAAAAAACACTCTGTTTTGACTCTAATCAAGGGTGTTGAAGTCATTTCACACCCATAAATCGTCCCTAATCACTTCAAAACGTTTTGATGATGTATGAAACATGTTAACTTCATTATCTTAACCCTAAGAAATCACTAAACAAATAAAAAACCCTCCTCCATTCCCTTGAACAAAAATCCAAGTGTCATCTCTCAAGAATCAAGAATTTAAGTTCCAAATTCAAAGTTGTCTCCAAGGATTCATTCAATCAAGGTATGTAGGGTTATGAACAAGGGTATCCTTTCACCCTTATGCCCAAGTTGTACGATTTTAAGATTTAATTCACTTGTTTTGAATTAGGGTTCATACCCAAGTTTCTATATTCTTGAAGCATGTGATTTTCATATGATTTAAAGCTTTATGTATATCAAGAAGTACTTATGTTTATATTTTTAATTACATGATTTACATTATGAATCAGATTGCACTATCTTGACTTGTTATTGTTGAAGTATTTCAAGATTTTTATTAAGCATGAAGTATTATTTTGAATTGACATGAATTTAAAGCATGAAATTTTAAGCCCTAAGTTTAAGTATTAGATTTCTAGAAGATCATGCTCTTAAGTTTTATTTAATGAGTTTGTACCAATAATGAGTTTGAGATTTCAAGAAGACTATGATCTTAAGTTTCTTTGATGGTTTTATACCAAGATTTAAAGCAAGAATTGATCTTATGATCCTAAGGTAAAAGATGGAATCCCTATTTATTCAGTTTGATTACAGTTTTAAGCAAAGAGAAGCATAACTGGTTTTCCATATAAACCCTTATGATATTCTAAGGTGGATTTTCTAAAGAGAGAGCATATAAGTAATATGGCAGTAGTATTTAGAACCAATTTAGGTATGATTCCAAGGTCTCATACCCTAGAACAGTGTGCCACCATAGGTTTTAGTACCCCTAAATGGGTTCAGTATAGTGATCACTCTAGCTAGGTTCTATTTTGATGGCAAGGGTAAAACAAGTCTACCAGTGTGGGTAAGAGATGTTGGACTCCATGATAGCTCACATGGTCTATGTCGATTAGAAGAAAGTCGTAAATGAAAAAATAAAAGTACAACTTTTAGAACTAAGTGTTAGGGCTCACAAAATTTCTATAGTATGCTTTATTATTCATGATTTATGAGTTATCAGCTACCATTTTTATTCAAGCCCAAGGTGAGTCATTTACACTTAGCATGCATTATTTAAAAGTTTATATGAATATTTAGTTATTGTTTTTCTTAAGAATTCACCCCCATATATTCAATACATTCCAGAAGTACTGATCCACATATATGTCTATTTGTTACATTGTCTCATAATGTAGGTACCAATTTTAGTGCACATATCATAATCAGACAGTTCCAACTTCCAATCAGCAGCTGATGAGTTCTTTTGATTTGAGGACTCGAGTCAACTATACTTTCCGTACCATTCTTTTATTTAGTCGTATTAATTTTGGATGGCTGGGGGCCAGGTCCCGAATACCTATAGTCAGTATTAGTAGAGGATTTATAGACAGTCTGTATAGTTGATGTATTTAATATCAGTTTTGGTTTTGTGTAAATAGAGTTCTAACTGTTTCATACAGTTTTGTATTAAACCTACTTAGTAAAGACATATCTTCAGTTTATTCCTTTCAGATTGATGTATCTTATTTAGTTACTCACGATTTATACCAGTATAAGGGTTAGCTTGGGATCACTTGTGGTCCTAAGCCCCGTGTGACGTCCAGGGGGTAGTCTCGGGGCATTACAAATAATATCTTTTAAGGTTATTAAATATTTTCTCCTAAGAGTTTGATCTTCTTGATAATCTATCATGTCAAATAAGGCCTCTTTTTCTTTACTACTATTGGTGATAGCATTTATAGAATGACTATTGCAAGTGCAAATTGCACTACTACAATTACAATGGTCTGTTGATTCAGTACTATTTGAATTATATGCTACCCTAAGTTGATTATCATCACTAAGACATTCTTCAAAAGAACTATTTTCATTTTTTATCAAGAATAGAATATAGTTTATCTTTAACTTCATTTCCTTATTCTAATATATTTATCTTGTCTTTCTTTTTATTTGGTACCCAATAATCTTTAACCCTATGACCAGTTTTTCTGTAGTTCCATCCTATTTCATTATTATTTTTATATTCACCTTTAGAGGCTTTTTAAGATATTTTAAATCGTCTTTTACAATAATGAGATTTTTCAGATTTATCTTTATAATTCTTATGTTGTCTTTTAATCTTCTTGGTAGCTTCCTTTGAAGGGGCTAATAATTTCATATATCCAAAATCTTAACAAAAGCTTCCAGCTCATTTCGTGTAATTTTATTATCTACTTTTAATTAATTTTTAAGTTTAATATCTATACATAATTCTAGTCCTGTGACATTTATAAAACTTATAATATCACCATAAGTTAAATGACTGTAAGGAATTTTTCCCTCAAATCTATCTTTTAATTTTGTTCTAACTTTTTCTGTAAATAATGTTAGTAAACAACTTATAAATTTTTTTTCTAATAATCATGATTACAATCTTCTCTAATCATGACTTTATTGAGGAAAACATCTTTATACCATCTAAAATCGTCTAACTTTGGACATGATAAATTTGATAATATTTCTAAACTTCTATCTGGAAAAAGTTGAGGTTCTCCTATAAAATGTTTAGTTATACAATAAATTAAAGTGGCAATGGCATCTTCTAAGACTTGATTTTCAACTGTTTGTTCTATTGATTCAGTCTTAATAGCTTGAGTAATAGTTGTAGCATTTAATATGCTTTTCCTGTTATTATCTGTGAGGTAGTTATCCTACCAATATTTTATAGTACCTGTAAATTTGGATATAATCATAGTAGATGTGTGTCTATCTGTCATTTTGTTAATTTTACATGTTGTAATGGTCATTCCCATTTCATGTAGTTTATTATATTTTTAATGTTCTGTTAATCCATCTATATTCCATTCGGCAATTACTCTTCCAGAATGTGAAGTATGAGATAAAAATTTATTTTCTTCATACTGGATATCCGGAAAAGTAGTATTCTTAAAATAATTCTTTTTTACTTAATATTTACAGGTTAATTTGTTAATTTCATTATCATTCTTGTTCGATAAAGTTCTTATAACCTTATCATTTGAGACTTTTAATGCAGATTTCAATCTTTCGTTAATTTTTCCTAAAAATACCATCTATTATTTCAACTTTTCTTCAAATTTAGGAAATTTATCTTTTGAGAATTTGGCTAATTTAAATATTGGGTGAGTTTCCAACATTTTATCATGATGAGAAGAACTCGGTTTATCTTTAAAAGTTTGATTTATTTTCGGCTTCAAGAATCTGTTTAGAAACTTTATGTAGTAGTTGGTTTGTACAATTATTTTGTTGAAATATTCTATTTATATCATTATTTTGAGGATCACTTTTAGTATCTACTATATCTAATTTAAAGGTTGAAGCAATGACAACTCTACCATCTACTGGTAGACTAATTTATTCTAACGGAGGAATTATTGATTCTGCTACTTTATCACTAGTATATCATTTATTAACAATCATATTTAATGATTTATTTTGATTATCTAATTTTTCTGTAATTTCAAACCATTTAAAAAAATTCAATATTACATCTTAATTTTTTCGTATCATTTTTCTATTAAAGAATATCTTTCTTTTAATGAGTATCTTTGCTTATACCATTGTCTTTTTATACAATTTTCTAGGCTAGTCCACAATATATCTAAATATTCAAATTTAGGTTCAAATATTTCATCTGACCTAATCATTCGTAGAGAATCTTGTACTCCTATAATTTCACTAGTAGTAGGACTTATTGTAATACCCCAAAAACCCAAACAAATGTTAGTGTCATGTTCCAAGCTCATGCATAGTATATTATCATTCTTGGATAGTTTTATGAGTTAGTTTGAGGTATATTAATGCCCCAAATAACTCCCAGCTATTGGACGAATTAATATAATCCCTACCAATTGGATTTTTCATAAGAATATTGCTTTAGTCAACTTCAAATGAGCATATCTTTTGCTCTACAAAGAATTTTCCAGCTCAAGACCCACCAAATGGTAGAAAATTAATTTATCTTTCCAATGATATAAATTTCACCCAAATTCGATACTCGGGTGAGAAGTTATGGCACTTTTAGTACAGAATAGTAGCCCAATAGAGTAAGGCCTCATCGCGGTGATGGCCAATTTCACGTTCATCCTTTTTCACTGTGTCACCACGATAAGAACCACATCGCGTAAAGGGGCATTTTTGTAGTTATCAATTTCTAGTGAGGTATCGGGATTACCATCCGTCGTCCGTTTCCAATGGCGCAATACGATTGCACTGTATCACGCCGCTAGGCAAAATGGGGTTCATCAGTTTTCTAGTGGCCCGATGTGATTGTATCGCGTCGCGCCGGAGCCAAAAATTAGGATTTCGGTGATGAAAATTTTAATTATTTTAGGGTTAGTTGGGTCTTTTTCCATGACCCCAATCAGTCCAAAACACGAAATTAATGCCCTAAAAGCCTACTTAGTCATTATTTTATTCAATTCCTCTCAAATCAAGAGCATTTTCTTTCAAATAGAAAACCCTAGCCTTCAATATTCAAGATCAATTCCCAAGAAAATTTTCAAGAAACTTCAAGAATTCAACTACTCAGGTATGTTAAGTGTTCATCCATGGGTTCCTTTCACCCATGGAGCCAAAGTATCCAACCTAAATACTAAGTTATGATCTTTTAAAGTTATTATGATTTGAACCATTAATCTCCAAGAATCTTGATTTCATACCATGCTTACATGAATTGTTGTTGTTATTAAACCCACATGTTTTAATATTGTTATTTTCTGAATTAAATCATAATTAAGTGTTGTTGATGTTGAAATTATGCTATTACTACAATTTTTATACTATTCCCGTGTTTAGCCTAGACCATGCATATCAAGTGTAATAGATCCACACAGCCAGCATTGGTACCCGTGGCACGGTACTAACACCCTTCCAATTAGGGTTACAGGTTAGACCCTGATTAGCTCAGATTGAGGCATGTCAGTTAGATGATAACTCCCGCAGTCTCATTCTAGTAATTCAATTTCAGTTGCATGACCACAACATACAGATATCAGAGAATCAGTATTTAGATTTTAGTATATCATTGTGTCAGAATTTACATATTATATTCAAAATATGCTATATGCTTGGTCATGCATCCTCAATATTTACAGATTTCATGCACTCTACTCAGTACTTAATGTTATATATTCAGAAAGTTATTATTCATGTACCTCATTTAGCATAGCAATACATTCAAAGTACTGATCCCAAACTCTTTTCTTGTGCTATGATGTATCTATCATAAATTCAGACGCTAGTTTTCGGATCGTGCATAGACATTCTAGACTATCAGCCGTAGCAGTGGTGAGTTCTCATATTTCAAGAACAGACTATTTTATTTTCATGCTTTCAGTTCAGTAGCTTGACAGAGTTAGTTGGTGCATGTCCTATCAACTCCCATTTAATCAGTTTAGAGGCTTTCAGATATTTCAGATAGTTAGTCAGTTCTCAAATTTCAGTTGTCATTGTCAGATATTTTATCAGTATTATTAGTTTTGTTTACAAATTCATATTTATTACTTAAAACTTTATGGAATTCCTCTATTAAATTCTACATATGACCTTTTATTATTAGTTTTACTCAGTGCTCATAGCAGGTACCAGCTCATAGGTTAGCTTGTGGTCCCTCGGGACTGTAAGCACCGTGTGGCGCCCAGGGTATACTCTCAGGGCGTTACAAACTTGGTATCAGAGTATAAGGTTTTAAAGTATCCTAGGAAGTCTAAAAGCCGCATCAAGTAGAGTCTTGTGCATAGGTGTAAAGTGCACCACACTTATGGACAAGAGGCTACGAGGAATTTTAGGAAAAGCTCCCTTATTTCTGTGTTTATGTCATGCGACTGAGCATGATTCTCATGTTAAACTCTCTGTCTAATCCATTCTTCCTTTTGTTTATATATAATGCCTCCCAAAAAGACAAATGGAAGAAGAAACGTAAGCCAACCAGTGTCTCCTTCCATTCAGGAAGATCCCCTGAGTGAGCATGTTTCTCATGCAGAATTCAGAGCTCCATTCACTACTGTAGCTCACTCTATAGTGGCTTAAAATTCTTAGCCAGCCACTGTTCCGGCCAACCCAGTGGCAATACTGCTGCAGCTAAGATTCAGGACTTTACTCGAATGAATCCTTCTCTATTCTCGAGATCCAAATCTGAAGAGGATCTGAATTAATTCTTAGACATGGTATAGAAGGTAACAGATATTATGGGGGTGACTGCTAGTGAGAGTTACAAGATATAGCTCAAACATGGTTTAAGCAGTGGAAGGTAAATAGAGGAGCAGATGCAGGACCTATAGAATCATAAGAGTTTTATACTACTTCTTAGATAGGTTCTTTCTATTGTAGTTGTGAGAGAATAAGGTATTAGAGTTTATTAATTTGAGGTAGGGCAACATGAGTGCGAAGGAGTATTTCCTCAAGTTTACTCAGTTGGCTAGGTATGCTTCTCATGTGGTAGCTGATAGCAAGGCTAAGATGAGTAAGGTCATTTCTGGTGTATCTAATAGGGTGGTCAAGGAGTGTATAACGCCTCGAATCTAATATCCAAAACACTACACGGTGCTATCATGTCCGAAGGACCATAAGCTAACCCATGACTGATATCTATAACTGAGCACTTCATAATATACTGTATAAATGCATAATAAAAGAGCTGAAAGGCCATAAGGTTCAAATATCTGATAAAACATAACATCTGGAAATATGGAATATGAATACCAAAACTGAATAAACTGTCTAAACATGCTAGTCTAAAAGCCTCTAAACTGTCTGAAAATTGTGGAGTTGATGGGAGATGTCCCTACCTAACTTCGTCTGCTAAACCTGAAATAATGAATTAATGAAATAATCATGCTTTCCTCGAATGATGAGGACTCACTGCAAATCTACTATTGTTGGCTGAATTTGGAGCTAAGTGCTATCGGGAACTTGAGCGTCTGAACCTATGGTATAAGATATCATAGCACAGAAAAAAATTATGTATCAGTACGTCTAAATGTACTGGTATGCAAAGTGAGGTAGGCTGAATGCATGGGGTTCAAATGCATGAACAATACTAACTGATTGAATAACATGAACGTGAGAATGCATGCATGAATACATAACTATAAATGAGATCATGATAATACTAACTACTGAGTATGAATACTGATAACATGAGTTTCATATAACTGGTATACTGTTAACTGAGTAATTGTGTCTAACAGTCCTAATTCTAGTGGAACTAGCTGAGTTTCATACTGAACTGAGTGACTGTATCTGACAGTATACTGAACTGAGTGACTGTATCTGACAGTCCTAAATCTGAAAAACTATCTGAGTTATTTTATTGAGACTAAGACAGATATTATGGGTAGTAGTCATCTAATCGACATAACCCTTTTCTGTATAGAGTTGGGGTCTAATCTATAACCCTAATTGGAAGGGTGTCAATACCGCGCCACTGGTAAGGACAAGCTGTGAGTGACCCTCATTTGGCAATGTCCCTAAAAGAGAATGGTGGGACCCTTATATGACAGCATTTATCTACCTCATCAACCCTCATTTGACAGTGTTGATATCTCAACCTATGCTGGCTACATAGTTCTAGAATGCAAGGTTTGCTTCTAAGGATCACACCCTCAACTATCAGTGTGTGTCCTCATCCTTGGGTTCACTCGGTGCTAAATACTACTCCCATCTGAATAGACACTAAACATGATTATACTGAGATAAACTAGACTGAATTCACTTAATTCCACAGACTGATAGAATATTACTGAATTTTGTTAACTGACTAAGTGCATGAGATTACTGAGTTTTCCTGAGTCATGTAACTAACTGAATTCTATTGAGTTCTTAAACTAACAGAGAATACTACTGATCATGGCGTGACTGAGGTTATCATGAAATTGACACTGGCTCTAGGCACATAGCTAAATTATTCAGGTACAAGTTCCCCCAGGACTCGATAGCATGAAACTAACAAGACATGATATTTCTTGAACACATGACCATTGTAATACCCCAAAGATTTCTAGCAAATTTCATCCCACGAATGCCTAGTATTAGCATCTAAAGTGAATGATAATTATTCCATGAGGAATTTTCAAGTTTTTTATTTTTTTCATGTTGAAAAATTCAATAAGCTTTCCATCAATATATGATTCGCTTAAATCCGATAACCGGGTAAGAAGTTATGACTATTTCAAGTTCCATCATAAAATAGCACCATATTAGTCAGTGGCATGCGGCGCCACAAGAGGAAATGGAATTTGACAATTTTCAGTAGGTGTTCGCGATTATGGTGCATCGCGCCAGCACTCAAATTTAGAATTGTCTCTTTTCCAGTGTCTCAATGCGATTTTCCCTGCGTCGCACCAAATTTCTAGGTCACAAAGGAAGGGGCAATGTGATGGCTCTACGTCGTGTCATCCCTCAGTTTCCCAATTGTCAAATTCCAGTAACACAACACAATAGCGCCGCGTCGCACCAGGGGTTTAATTCAAAAAATTTTTACTGAAATTACAAGATGTGTCCAGGGTTAAAAGGGTCAATTTCCTACCCCTATTTAAGCCCTTTAACACATGATTCAGCCACTTTTGACCCAAAATACACTCTCTTTTCTCAAGTTTCTCTCAAGAACAAGCTAGGGTTTTCATACAAGATCCAATTTCAAGAAGGCTTCACCATCAATCTTCACAAAATCATGAACTAAGGTATGCATAGTGTTCATTCATAGACTCCTTTCATCCATGAAGCCCAAGAATCTGTTTTCTAAATTCAAGTTATGGGTTTTCTTATGAATTTCATGATTGGGCTGCTTTTGTTCATGTTGATAATGAGTAATTGAATTGTATTCCGTGAATGAGTGTTAAATTCCATATGGGTTGATTTGCATTGGTATAGATTCATGAAACCCTAGGACTAAATCCTTGAATGATTAAATTGGAAATGAATCACGACAGTTAATTGTTGTATGATGTTTTTTACACATTCTATGCCTACTATGTGTTTGGTTGAATGCCTAGATAAAGGAAAAGTGTCTAATTAGCATGATATCATGAAATCCCCATGTACATATAAGTTTATACCTATCACATGTTTTATGAAATGCTTCAGTGAATGTATTATGATGATTATTATGTATTCAAGTAAGTCATACTTTGTCAGCTTCCTTCCATCGAGTCCTGGGGGTACTTGTACCCAAAATATTAGTTGTGTACCTAGTGCCATGTCATGTTTTCATGATACTCTCAGTCAAGCCATGATCCTTAGACTTCAGACAGTCTTATGACTCAGGAAATCTCCAAGATCACATGAACTCAGTCAGTGGTCGAATATCAGTAATATTCCGTCAGTTAATGGAATTCAGTAACTCAATCCATTTTTAGTTCAGTAAATCATGTTCAGTGTCTATTTAGATGGGAGTAGAAATTAGTATTTACCGAGTGAACCTAAGGATGGGGACACACACTATTAGATGAGGGTGTGATCCTTAGCAGTCACCCTTGTGTTCCAGAACTATGTAGCCAGCATAGGTTGAGACATCAACACTGTTGATAAGGGTTGATAAGGTGGATAAGCACAATCAGATAAGGGCCCCACCATTCTTATACAGGGTATACTATCAGATGAGGGTCGCCTATAGCTTGTCCTTACCAGTGGCACAGTATTGACACCCTTCCAATTGGGGTTACAGATTGGACCCCATCTCAGCCATAATGGCATATGAAGGGCATGTCGGTTAAATACTATCTCCCATAGTTTCAGTACTAGTCTCAGTAAAAGAACTTAGATAGTTCTTTAGACTCAAGACTGTCAGATACAGTCGACTCAGATACAGTAAGGAACGCAGATAGTTCCATCAAATTCAAGACTGTCAGATATAGTCACCAATGTTATCAGTTATATTCAGATACAACTATTTATGCTATTAGATATATCAATTTTTAGTATATCATGTCATCAGTATTCAGATTCAGTATCATGATATCACAGTGTCAGTTACAGTTACTTATTTATATATGCATTCTCGTATTCATGTTAGACAGTCAGCTAGCATTATTCATATATGTTAACCCTTGCATTATCCTACCTCACATGTATACTCAGTACATTCCATTGTATTGACCTATTTACTCTATGTTGCTTTCTTTCTATGTTACAACATAGGTTCAGAGACACGAGTTCCAGATTAATAGTAGATTCCAGTCTCAGCAATCAGAATAGAAGTGAGTTCTTATCCTTTGAGGACTTGATTATTTATCCACTATTTCATTGATTAGTTATTAGTTGGAGTTAGTTGGGGACATATCCCATCAACTCCTTATTCAGCTTATTCAGAAAGTAGAGGCTTTCAGACTAGATGCAGACTATTATGTTTCAGACTTCAGTGTTTACAGTTTTGTTTTGGGTATTGTATAACCCCACAGATGTTATCTTATCCATGTTATGTTCAGTATTGAACCTTATGGCCATTCAGTGCATGTTTCTGCATTATTCAATATTTTATTCAGTGTAAAGGTACAGATATCATTCATGGATTTGCTTGTGGTCCTTCGGGATCATGAGCACTGTATAGCATTCCGGTTCAGCAAATTGAGGCGTTAGAACCATAGTCAATAATTCATAGTACAAATGTTGGGGATTTTCATGAAGTATTTGTATGTCATAAGCTTACACATGAATAGGACTACATATAAATATGTCATAATTTTGTACGTCTGATCTCATGAGCATTCCACCAAACCATTACAACGCATAATAATAACATGGAGGTCATTGTGAACATAAGGGTAAAGCATGGATTCATCAATTTGGTCACAATTGATTCATAAAGCATAATTCTTATTCTCTTAGGCATTTTAGCAAATACCTTGCATGCATAACTTGTGGCTTAGGCATGAACATTAAAATAATACAGCATGGCAACAATTTTCACTTCAAATACAAGAATTCCAACCACATGCTAATATAATTTCACTATATGTATTAAAGATTTCAACTTGGTAATCATACAACAACATAACCATGGATAAGATTCAATTCATAACATAGAATTCAAAATTTATATTTTTGAAAGGGGTTTCTTGAGCTTCATGGTGAAAGGAACCCATGAATCAACACTTTACATATCTTAGATAGAAGTTCCTTGAAGATTAACTGTGGAATCTCCTGGATTAGAACCTCTAATTGAAAACCCTAGACTTGTTCTTGAGGAAATTTGAGAGAAACAACTATCTTTTGGAGAAAACCTAGCTGAATCTCATGTTATAGGCTTATATAAAGGTGGAAAATTGACCATTTTTCCCTTAAAGATGCGGACATTTAATGACTAAAAATTGAGCATCAATGCGATTGGCGGCACAGTGCGTCAATGGTATCAGCGCGATACCCGATACATCGTACCATGGTCGTGCTAAGCATCAGTAGTTTTGACTGGCAGTCCCTGCAACTATGTTAACCAACATAATAGGTGACGCAGCACGTCAAGATCGTGTTGATCCACTATTTTGGGATGCCAAACATGGTCTAAACGAGTTCTAAAAAATCTGAAACTTTTCCGGGAACACCTAATGACCTCTTTGATCATGAATCAACAAAAAATATAGACTATTAAGGGATATTAAGGTCACAAAATGAGATTGTCAACTTTCAAAGGCCAAAAATAAACTAAGTCTATGTAACACCTCACATTTCGGGCTAGAATAAAAACCATTATTTCTATGCATAGATAATTCAAAAGTCATAAATCTTATGTAAATTTGTCATGTTAATCAATTATGTAGTGTGGGAACCTATTTGAGCATGAATTTAGATCATAGAGGTCCCCAAACTCAAGGACGAGTTGAAAGCTTTCCTATCGTTTGAGTTTGAGTGAGCGTCAAAACTTGGGTAAACTTCAATAGACCATAACTCTTTGTATATAAAGAATTAGAGGGCCTAATATATATCAAATGAAAGATCTTCAGATTAGCTTTCCAACTATACCAATTTCGCCAAAATCTGATAGCCGAGCAAAAAGTTATGGCCATTTTTGTGACTGAGACAGTAACATCATGCGATTAGCGTGCGACCCACGCACCTAATTTCCAGATGTTGTTTTCACATTTTTAAGGGCAAAAGTGGTATTTTACACCCCCTATTCAGCCATAACATGTAATTAAATCCTCCAAACACAAAAATAATATTACTTTCTCTCAAAATCACCAAGAACACTCCTTAGGATTTCAACCCAAAGATTGATATATCTCAAGATTTAATCGTGGGTTTTCCTTAATTCTTTAAGATTCGGAATCCCCATTATGAGGGATACAAGAAGCACCCATCAATCGTACGTATAGCATCCCAAAAGCTAGAGTGCATTTAAAAGCTTCTAATTTAAGGTACGTGGGGCTTTCCTAAAATCTCATAGGCATAGAAATCTTCTTTTAATTATGCAAAGGGTTTAAAAATCATGATTTTAAGAAAATGGTTTTGGATTTATGATTATAAACATGTTTTAGAAGCCTTGATGATATTTTTTTGGTCTTTAGGCCTTCCCCCAAATTGATTTGAAATTGTATATATACGTAAGCATGTGTTTTAAGGTTGATGATTGAATTGAGTGCATGACTCATGAAAAATCCCTCTCTTGTTATAATTTTTCTTTACTTATGATATGCTAGAAATTTTTTTGAATGCATCTTGAAAAGCATGATATGAAATGTCATGAGTAATATTATATTTGCATTATGATTTTGATTTTAAAAGATAGGGTTGTTTGTGTTGATGAATGTTGAACATAATCATATAATGAAAATAGTTGCATGGTTTGTTAAAGATTACATAACCACCACATTGTTATTTAAAGAATCATAATCCTTGCATAGTTTTGACTTATACTTTCGGAACATAAAATCTCTTACACTATTTGCATGTTTGGGTGGTTTGAATTGAGTTTTTGATGAAAGAATCATGCATGATGCATTATGAATCAGAAATAGGACTTGTAAGTCTTGGTGTGATGACACCAACTCAGATAATGCCATGGTAATTCAGAACAGAATAGAATGTATGTTTGAAATCAGATTTTCTGATTTTGAAACTAGAATGATGCATGTTTCAGAACAAAAAAAAATTAGGCATAAAGAGAGCTTAGGTGGTTCCCCAAAGAAGGTACGATTTCATACAATTCATTGCCCAAAAACCATGATTTTCTGATCTGGATATATTATTATACGTTAGCCTAGTACCCTGTGGTCGTGAGAAAGAATGATGCTCGATCTATTCTTATTTCAGCAGTTTACTTCAGTTATTCCGATACATACTCATGTTTTATGCTTCAACTTCATGATCATAGCTCGTGTTCATGTATATGATAAGGAATCATGTACTCTCCTAGTTCCTAGTATGATGAGTTCCCTATTTGTTCAGCAGTCAAAATCACTTTTCGTAAGCTATGAATTCAAAAAATTTAGTTCATGCAGTTCATGACTCTTGTGCACATATGATACTCTTAACGGTCAGTGAAAAATTCAGATTTATATCAGGTACATCCTCAGATTAGATCTCTTTAATGAGTCCATGTTGTGATTTCTCTATTCCTCACGCCTCAATAGGGTATCAAGTTATGCTTAGTACTCCCCTCATGTTTTGGATTCCGATATTGCAATTTTTCAGTGACTTTTTCCCTTAGGTTGAGATAGTGATAATGAACAGTTGTCTAGATGGGAAAGAGTAAACATTTCTTGTTGATGAAAGATGGTTGTATGCTCATTTGAGTTAAGGCAGTAATTGTGGAGTAAGATTGAGGCCAAGTATTTGATATATGTCAAGGTTAGTTGAAGTTTTATGTGTTATACTTTTGTAAAATTGTTGTGTGCTTGTTTTATGTAAGTCTATAAGTTGAAAGAATTTTGAGATGAAGTTTCGTGTATGGCTTGGTTAGTTGAGGATATTTTATGTGTATCATCTGAATAGTGTAAGTAAGTTATTATGGATAGAAGTATCAGAGAATATGAGAAAGATGCTTTATGAGTGTTTGTTTAGAAGTGCATATGTGGGTATGAAGATAGGCTTGAATTTCATGTTTGTATACATACGGATCAATGCTTTGAGTGTTTGTGAATGTCTAATACGAAGTTGAAGGTGATTGTTGGAGTGGAAATAAGAATTATGCAGGAGATGAGGAATTATGAAATGCAGGGTGTACTGAATTCCTGATTCAGACTAGTACTACAGTATTATGTGGTGCGTCTTGTGATTTTGAGTTAGGCTTGAAGATGGTGAGGGGATTTAGTTCAGTTTAGACATTAGTAGATAGATATATCAGCGGCCATGTGAGAAAAATAAGTTGAACCAAATGAGTATGGTATTTAAGGAGAATAGTATAGTTAAGGGATATTCGAGAGGTTTGCTAAGCTTGAAAGTAAGAAGTTGTATTGCCTAAGGCCTGGTAATTCTACACTAGTTTATGAGTTATATATCTATATTCCATGCTATAGAGTAGTATCATTGTCGTGATTCCTTAGTTGGATGTCTTGTGTAACTCATGTCAGAGATTCTTTGCTCCCTAATGCTACTAGGACTTCTTTAGAAAGAGTGTTTAAGAGATACTCCAGTTAATTATAAGTGTCCAGTATAATTCAATTTAACAGTCAAGCAGACAACTTATGGTGGTTTTCCACCTTTTCACCCAGTCCTACTATCCAAAGTCTCAGGCGTATGACCATCCCAAGAGAATCTATTCCATCCATGTAAGTTGCGAATTCAGTTCAGTCAAAGCATCATGTTTCAGATTCAGTTATTTAGTCATGACTCAGTTCATAAGAGTTCAGCGCATAATCTATAATTTTCCCAAGTATTTTAGCTCAGACAGTGTAATACCCTGATACGATCTAAGTCCATTTGTCTCATGATTTATACTTTCATAAGTTATCACTTTTCAATTCAATATGTATGATTTGATCATGAACACTTCCAGGGAATCCTAAACTCTCAGCATGAATCAGCTCCTTAAAGCAAAAAAAGTCAACTCAACTTAGAATTCAATTTCATAATAAAAGTTTTAATGTTTCAGCTCGGCTATATCCCTTCTTAGAAGACATATCATGTCCACATTATTCCATACATTTAAGACTTCAACATTCCTACCCATCATTCGGGGACGACTGAACCCAAGGGGGAGATAATGTAACACCCCACATTTTAGGCTAGAACAAAAACCGTTGTTTCTATGTATAGATCATCCGAAAGTCATAAATCCTATGAAAATTTGGCATGTTAATCACTTATGTAGTGTGGGAACCTATTTGATCATGAATTGAGATCATACAGGTCCCCAAACTCAATGACGAGTTAAAAGCTTTCCTATCGTTTGAGTTTGAGTGAGCATTGAAATGGGTCAACTTCAATGGACCATAACTCTTTGTATATAACGAATTAGAGGTCCTACTATATATCAAATGAAAGATCTTCGAATTAGCTTACCAACTATATGAATTTCGTCAAAATCTGATACCCGAGAAAAAAGTTATGGCCATTTTTGTGACTGAGATAGTAGCATTGTGCAATTAGCATGCGACGCAAGCACCCAATTTCCAGGTGTTGTTTTCGTGTTTTTAAGGCAAAAGTGGTATTTTCCAACCCCTATTCAGCCATAACACGGGATTAAATCCTCCAAACACCAAAATAACACTATTTTCTCTCAAAATCACCAAGAACACTCCTTAGGGTTTCAATCCAAGGATCAATATATCTCAAGATTTAATCGTGGGTTTTCCTTAATTCTTCAAGACTCGGAATCCCCATTACGAGGGCTACAAGAAGCATCCATCAATCGTACGTATAGCATCCCAAAAGCTTCTAATTTAAGATACGTGGGGTTTTCCTAAAATCTCATGGGCATAGAAATCTTCTTTTAATTATGCAAAGGGGTTAGAAATCATGATTTTAAGAAAATGGTTTTGGATTTATGATTATAAACATATTTTAGAAGCCTTGATGATATTGTTTTGGTCTTTAGGCCTTCCCCCAAATTGATTTGTAGTTATATATATATATGTAAGCATGTGTTTTAAGGTTGATTATTGAATTGAGATCATGACTCATGAAAAATCCCTCTCTTGTTATGATTTTCCTTTACTTATGATATGCTAGGAATTGTTTTGAATGCATCTTAAAAAGCATGATATGAAATATCTTGAGTAATGTTATATTTGGATTATGATTTTGATTTCAAAACAAAGGGTTGTTTATGTTGATGAATGTTGAACATAATCATATAATGAAAATAGTTGCATGCTTTGTTAAATATTACATGACCACCACATTGTTATTGAAAGAATGAGATTCCTCATATAGTTTTGACTTATGCTTTTGTAACATGAAATCTCTTACACTATTTGCATATTTGGGTCGTTTGAATTGAGTTTTTGATGAAAGAATCATGCATAATACATTATGGCTCAGAAATAAGACTTGCAAGTCTTGGTGTGACGATACCAACTCAGATAATGCCATGGTAATTCAGAATAGAATAGAATGCATGTTTGAAATCAAATTTTTCAATTTTGAAACTAGAATGATGCATGTTTCAGAAAAGACTAAAATTGGGCATAAAGAGAGCTTAGGTGGTTTCCCAAAGAAGGCACGAGTACAGACAACTCATTGTCCAAAACCGTGATTTTCTAATCTAGGTATATTATTATATGTTGGACTAGTGACCTGTGGCGTATCAGACTCAGACACTCCAACCCTTGAGGCACACTTAGGTTGGGGGCTTTCCTACCGAGTCAATGGGAGAATCCATATGGCCCACGGAATATCAGACTTATAGGAGAGTGCCACCTAACTCAGAAATAATACAAAGATAAGAAATTGCAATGACAAAAAGGTTTAATGTTTTCAAAAATGCAAATGTGTTTAGAAATTATATCTTTTATGATGTTTATGACTAGCTCTCAACTATTTTATTTATATAAAAGCTTTATTTTGGATTGATCTATACTAGTACAATTTTATTGACCCCCTACCTCAAGGGTCTAAAGCTCAGTTCAGAAGCCCTGCTAAGCCGTAGAATTTTCAGACAGCAGTGATGTGTGAAATTGGTGACCCTTCTTTATTCCATAAGGTCTATGTCTTTCAGATTATGTTATTTATTTTGGTTTTGGTCCACTGGGGACCTTGTCCCAGTTTTAAAAAGTTGTTATTTCTAGATGTAGTAGAGATTTCGCAGACTTGTTTAGACATTGTCTAGTTGTTGTTGGGCTTTACTTTCACATTATAAATTGAGTTCAGACTTATGACTATGATTATGTTTCATTATGTATTTTCCGCACTTCCTATTTTTATATGAATGGTGTGTATGGTTACAAGTTAGAAGGGCTTTCGCGCCTTTATGGTTTGGGATGTTCGTAACGGCCTGGGCCCGAGTTTGGGTCGTGACAGTCTGGGAACTTAGCTAGAATTTTCTGAGTCTGAGACCCCTTGAGAAGCCTAAAAGGAAGAATTAATCTTAGAAATTTTGCAGGGTCTTACAATATCTCCCCCTTGGGAACATTCATCCTCAAATGAGACTAACTGATATGGGAGAAATGATAAGTTGAAGTATATACTGATCATGAACAACTGAAATATGAGTATGTGAATGACATTACTGATTTACTGAGATTCATACTGAGCATGCATATCTGATGCATAATTTCATGACTGAGCTGATACATGGATGTATGACTGGGAGTACTGATTCACTTATTCATGCATATCTGATGCACGAATACATGACTGACATGATGCATGAACACATGATTGAATATACAATGGTAGTTGATACCAAGTTTGTAATGGAAATCTGAGCATAAAACTGATTACCAAGTTGTAGCAGAAATTTGAACATGAAAATAAACAAGATTTATGGTAAGCTATTACCTTAGGCTGAGTCTAAGCTTGCGGAGAAAAGGTGAGGGTACTTGGTCTGCATATCTACTTCTGCCTCCCAAGTAGCTCCCTCAACGGACTGATTCTGCTAAAGAATTTTGACTAGAGGAACTTCTTTGTTCTTCAATCTGCGAGTCTGGTAGTCAAGGATTTCTACAGGAATCTCTTCATAAGAGAGGTTGTTCTGAATGTCTATGTCCTTTATCGGGACTACAACTATTGGGTCATCTATGCACTTCTTAATCAAGGAGACATGAAATACTGGATGGACTGAGGCTAGATCTGAAGGCAATTCGAGCTCATAAGCTACCTTGCCAAAGCGACTGAGAATTTTGAAGGGACCAACATATCGGGGACTGAGATTTCCCTTTTTGCCACACCGCTTCACTCCCTTCATGGGATAGATATTTAAATAAACATAATCACCAATCTCGAACTCAAGATCCTTACTGCGTACATCTGCATAAGAAATTTGTCGACTCTGATTAGCCCGAAGTCTTTCTCTGACCAACTAGACTTTTTCTAAGGTATCTAATACCAAGTCAGGCACTACTACTGCGGCCTTACCCACTTCAAACCAACCAATTGGAGATCTGCATGTCCTACCGTAGAGAGCTTTGAATGGAGCCATATTAATACTGGAATGATAGTTGTTGTTGTATGCAAACTCAATCAAAGGCAAGCGGTCATCCCAACTACCCTTGAAATTAATTGCACACGCCCTTAGCATATCTTTCAAAGACTAGATAGTCCTTTTTGCTTGACCATCTGTCTGAGGATGAAAGGTTGTACTGAGATAAATTCGGGTACCAAGAACCTTTTGGAATGTTTTTTGGAAATGAGAGGTGAACTAGGTACCTCTATCTAAGACAATGGACAACAGAACACCGTGTAATCTGACCAACTCCCCGATATAGATTTTGGCATAATCCTCGGCTAAATAAGAGGTATGGACTGGAAGGAAATGAGAAGGAAATGAGCTGATTTGGTCATCCTATCTAAAAAGACCCAAACTGAATCATGTTGATGATAAGTGAGAGGTAAACCCGTCACAAAGTCCATGTTCACTTCTTCCCTCTTCCAAGTAGGAATATTGAACTCCTTCATGGACCCACTAGGCTTCTGATGCTCAATCTTAACCTGCTGACCTGTTGAGCACTTATCAACATCTTTCTTCATTCCACTCTTCCAATAGATCTCCTGTAAATCATGGTACAGCTTAGTGGCCCCTAGATGAATAGAGTAGCGTGCACCATGTGCTTCTGCAAGAATTCTCTATCTCAAGTCATCTATGCCTGAAACACATAAACAACCCTGAAAATGCAATACACCATCTCCCCCTTGGAAGAAAACCTCAACCTTTTGATCTTTAACTGACTTTTTAAACTTAACAAGACTGGAATCTCTGTCCTGTTTTTCTTTCATCTCAGAAACTAGAGATGATTCTGAGCTATTCTGAACTCATATACTACCTTCTGAAGGGTCGACTAAGCGGACACCTAGTCTGGCAAGCTGATGGACTTCCTGAGATAACTTCTTCTTATTGTCCTCAACATGAGCAACACTACCTATAGACAGTCTATTGAGAGTGTCGGCCACTACATTGGCCTTTCCAGGATAATAAAGGACACTCATGTCGTAATCTTTCAAGAGCTGTAACCACCTTATCTGACGAACATTTAGATCTTTCTGAGAGAATACATACTAAAGGCTTTTATGATCTGTGAACACAGCTACATGTACCACATATAAGTAGTGCCTCCAAATTTGTAAAGCAAAAACTACGGCTTCAAACTCAAGATCATGAGTTGAATAATTTTTCTCATAGGGTTTAAGTTGTCTACAGGCGTAGGCTATGACCCTACCATGATGCATGAGAACACAACCCAAACCCACTTTAGAAGCATCAAAGTACACTACGAACCCATCTAAACCATCTGGAAGAGCCAAAACTGGAGCTAAGGTGAGTCGAGTCTTCAACTCTTGAAAACTCTTCTCGCAAGGATCTGACCACTAAAACTAGACTTTATTCTAAGTCAGTCTAGACATAGGGGATGCAATAGTAGAAAATACCTTAACAAACCATCTATAATAGCCAGCCAAACCCAAGAAACTCCTAATATTTGATAGAGAGACAGGCGAGGCGAGTTTCTTACTTCTTCGATCTTTTAAGGATCAACTCTTATGCCATCACCGAAAATGATATGACCAAGGAATGCTACTGACCTTAGCCAAAATTTTCACTTATGGAATTTGGCGAACAAATAATGATTTCTGAGAGTCTGCAATACTATTTTGAGTGGTCTGCATGATTACGTTCACTACGGGAGTAAACAAGGATGTCATTTATAAAGAATATGACAAACATGTCTAAGTACTTCTTGAAGACACAGTTCATCAAGTCCATGAAAGTCGTTGGGCATTGGTAAGACCAAAGGACATGACCAAGAATTCAAAGTGACCATACCAAGTTTAGAAAGCTATTTTTAGAATGTCACATTCTCTGACTTTGAGCTGATGATAACCTGATCTGAGGTCTATCTTAGAGAAGTAACTTTCGCCCTAAAGTTGGTCAAACAAGTCATCAATTAAGGGATGTGGATACTTGTTCTTGATCGTGACTTTATTGAGCTAACGGTAATCTATCCATATTCTGGAAGAACCATCTTTCTTTCGCACGAATAGAACTGGTGCACCCCACGGGGACACACTGGGTCTAGTGAACCCCTTCTCTAGGAGATCCTTCAAATGATATTTCAATTCTCTGAGTTTTATTGGTCCCATTATGTATGGAATAATAGATATAGGCTGAGTATCTGGACGAAGATCAATGACAAAATGTATTTTTCTTTAGGGAGAAATTCCTGGAAGATCTTCGGGAAAGACATCTGAGTATTTATTCACTACTAGAACAGATTCAAGACTGGGAGTTTTAGAACTAGTGTCCTTAACTCGAACAATATAATAGACACATCCCTTAGATATCATTTTTCATACCCAAAAGTAGAAAATAAGCTGACCTTTGGAAGCTGACGTACTACCCCTCCACTCTAGGACAGGTTCATTTGGAAACTAAAAATAAACAACTTTGTTTCTTCAGTCAACTGTGGCATAGCATGAATGAAGCCAATCCATGCTGAGAATAATATTAAAATCAGTCATCTATGATTCGACTAAGTCTGCTGATCTAACTTTTTGAGATATCATAACAGGACACTTCCTGTATACCCTTTGGGCTATGATAGTTTTACCCACTGGGGTAGAGAATGAAAAGAGATCTTCTATAATTTTAGGACTGACTCCGAAATCAACTGTTATATAAGGGGTAACAAAAGATAAAGAAGCTCCTGGATCTAGCAAAGCATAAACACGCAAGTGAAAGATTTGTAACATACCAATAACTACATCAGGAGAACTTTCCTAATTTTGTTAGGATTGAAAAGGATAAAGTCTTTTTGGGCGTTGCCCACTGGTGGCGCTGAAAGTGGCACCCTGCTGGTTTAGGCGACCGAACTGAGCTGAGAAATGGTTATGCTGACCCTGAAATCCTGACTAGGAAAATCTCTGACCCTATGGCTTGGCTTGCCATATCCAAAATAGACGTCGCTGCTAGCTCTGCAAATACCCTGATGGTTCTTACCACAACTCTGACAAAGAGGATGAGTGCGAGCATTGCTAACACTGCCCTGATGTTTAAGGCCTGATGCCCTATCCCTATTGCCGTCTATAAATTGTAGCACTGGAGTACTACTGAGGAAGGAGCTGGAATGGATGACTTTGGGCAAAATTGAGAATGATTCCCACCCTCTGACTTAGGCTGAATAAAGTTGAAACTACCTATCCTTGCTCTCTTATTCTGCTTCTCTCTCATCTTAACCTTCTGCTCTTCTGCCTGTTGAGCATGGATCATAATCCTAGCTATGTCCATCTCACTAATCAACATCGCAGACTTGCACTCATTGACCATACTATCATTTACTCCAGAAGTAAACTTACTCATCTTAGCCCTGCTGTCGGCCACTACATGAGGAGCGTATCTAGCTAATTGAGTAAACTTAAGAGAGTACTCTTTCACTATTTTGTTGCCCTATCAGGGGTGGATAAATTCTAACACCTTAGCTTCTTTCAACTCTATGGGAAAGAATCTATCTAGAAATACAATGGCAAACTCCTTCTAATCAATAGGCCTTGTGTCTATTACCCTCTCTACCTTCCATAATTTGAACCATGTGTGAGCCATATCTTGCAACTGATATGCAGCTAGCTCAGCAATCTCACAAGTGGTATCCCCCATGATATTTGTAACCTTCTGAACCTGATTAAGGAATTCCTAAGGGTCCTTATCTGACTTAGACCCAAAGAAGGATGGAGGATTCATTCTGGTGAAGTCTTGAATCCTGGCTGCAGCTGAATTGGCCACTGGGTTGGCCAAAATGATAGTTGGTCGTTCATTCTAAGCAGCAACTGAATTAGCAAGAGTAGTGAATACAGCTCTGAACACTGCATAAGAAATATGTTCATCCAAGGGATCAGCTTGGGTAGGCTAAGTGGCTGACTGGCTTTTGTTTCTTCTTTTGGGAGGCATGTTCTATAAGAGAAAAGGGAGAAATGGATTAGACTGAGATTTAAATTTGAGTTCATTCTCACTAGCACGACATGAATACTGAAAGAAGGGAAACAATTCCTAAAACATCTTATAGCCTCCTGTACATAAATGTAGCACGCAATACACCCATGCACAAGACTCTACTAGATGTGGCTTTTCAAACTTTCTAGGATACTGTTGAACTTTAGGCTCTGATAGCAGGTTTGTAACACCTCAAATCTGATACCTAGCAATCCCGAAGGACTGACTACAAGTGACCCATGACTGATATCTGTAACTAAGCACTACATAATATACTGTATAAATATAGAATAAAAGGGCTAAAAGGCCATAAGGTTCAAATATCTAGTAAAATAATGTAATAATCCTGTGGCGGAGAATAATCATGTGGCACCTTTTTCTAGGTACTCTATAGGAATTAATCCTTCTATAATCCAGTTTTCATCAGTACATATATCAAATAATGCAATCTTATGAATTTTATAATCTTTATTGATAACTATTGTAATTTGTATATGGTAACTTTGCGCTTTAACTAAAATAATTATATTAATTCCTAATTTTTTTATAGGAGGTTTTTCTAGAGATTGTATTTCTAGAGACTCAATTCCCTTATTGTCACTTTTTACTCCTGATGTTTCACCAAACTCAAATTGTTGTGATTTGGTGTCTTGGTTAGATGTTAAATCATTTAATATTTTATCAGTAAGTAATTTTTTTCTAGATCATTAAATCTTTATTTAAGTTGTCTAACTTCTTCTTTTATGAATAATAATTCTGTCTGAAGATCTTGTATTATTGTTTTAGACTTATGTTCTTTAATTTTATTAAATACATTTTTCATATTAAAGAGTTCAATAGTCTCTTTATCAATTTGATGATTAAGAAAAATATCTTTTAAGGCTATAAAATATATTCTCCTAAGAGTTGAATCTTATAGATGGTCTATCATGTCAAATAAGGCCTCTTTTTCTTTATTACTAGTAATGATATCATTTATAGAATGGCTATCACAAGTGAAAATTGCACTGCTACAATTACAATGGTTTGTTGATTCACTACTATCTGAACTATATGCTATATTATGTTAAGTATCATCACTAAGACTTTCTTCAAAAGAAGAACTATTTTAATTTTCATCAAGAATAGAATATCATCTATCTTTAACTTCATTTCCTAATTCTAACAAATTATTTTGTCTTTCTTTTTATTTGAAACCCATAATCTTTAGCCCTATGACTAATTTTTTTGCAGTTCCAAAATGTTTCATTGTTGTTTTAATATTCACTTTTAGAAGCTTTTTTAGATCTTTTAAATTGTCTTTTATAATAATGAGTTATTTTAGATTTATCTTTAAAATTTTTATGTTGTCTTTTAATCTTCTAGGTAGCTTTCTTTGAAGGGGCTGATAACTTCATATATCCAAAATCTTGACAAAAGCTTCCTAGCTCATTTTATGTTATTTTATTATCTATTTTTAGTTGGTTTTTAAGTTTAATATTTGTACATAATTGTAACGCCCTAGTTTTTTGGTCCTCAAAATTTTCTAAGTCCTGAGTCTTTTGCAGGGGCAACGACTCATCTGATGAGTCATAACATTTCTTGATGGGTTATGTGACCTTAGTCGTAAGTTGTCCAGTGAAGGGTGTTTGAGTTTCTATCTTGGGTATGAATTGAGGATATAAGTTGTAAAGACTCATGACGAGTCATTGGGATGGAATTGTAACCAAATTAGAAATTTAGTGGCAAAGTTCTTCCCTAAATACGATTGGCTCACCATGAGCTGTAAGGACTTGTTACAAAACATTAGGTGCAAATTGTTGGATGTCCAGTGTTTACCGAATTTGGTTTTATGTTGACTACGACTAAACCTTACGAGTTGTGGGGTAGCATTACGAGTGGTACCCGTGAGTCTTAAGGTCAGCAGTGTATGGTGCCTTGGTGGGTCTGTCTTGGTCATGACTCGTGGTGATGATTTGATACAAGAATAATCACGGATATGGTGCGCGTTGGTCCCGACACTTGGTGTGTGTAATTGAAGTGTAGAAGAGGCCCAAAACACACAAAAATTAGCCCATAACTTATACTTGATGGGCAGCCCACTCTTTGAAGGCTCTTTTGGTCATTTTAACTTATATCTTGTAGCTATATAAAGAAAAATGTATGGTTTTATTTACTTAGTTTATGAATGAAGTTGTAAGTCTTACAAGACAAAGAAACACAAGTCCTCTTTCCTTGAGGCACCCAAAATTGAAATTAGGGTTTAGATAAGTGTAAAATCACTTGTGTTTGCATTTACTTGGAAACATTGATGCTTGGGAGGTGGATTCTGATCTTGTGTCTTTTTAAGAGATAGGTTTATTATAGTATGTAGTGTTAAGGGTCCAAGAGTTACCATTCTTGGGTTCTTAACATTATACCTTCATGTGGTCTATCTATCTATCCTTTTTCTTTTATAATCTTGTATCCGTTTTGTATCTTGTATTGTGAAGTTGTTTTTGTTGTTGTTGTTGTTGTTCTCATTGTTGTTTCATCTTTTGTTGTTAACTTAGTTTGTTGTTGGCTTCAAAATGTGTCAAACACCTAGTTATATTGTCCTTCTTGTATTTCATTTTTGAAACCGAGAGTGGTCTTCAAAAGGGTCCTCGATTCTTTGAATTAGTGGACTATTTTTGGAGTGTGTTTGGACTGTTTTGAGCCAATTCTGTGTGTTCCTTGGTTTTATTATATCACGAATCTTAAGGAGTGGCTATGAGTAACTGATTGACCCATATTCAAGGGCGACACATTTTCAGCTTTTAAGTTAAGGGCATTCTGGACATTTTCTCTCTTACCCAAATTAAAACCCACATCTTATAACCCCTTTAGGGTGTCATTACCATTCAGAAATAATCTAAGTAACTTCTCAAACACTCCAAAAGGCTCTTTAAATTTTCTCAAGCAAGTCAAGCTAGGGTTTCATCAAGTTGGTCATCTAAGGGCTCAAGGGTCGATTTGTCTCCAAATTTCTTAGTGTTTAAGGCATGTTACTCTTTTCTCTTTGTTAATTTGTTAACCGCATTTGTTTTAAAATATTGTTCATGAGATTTTTATGATGGTTTTGAAACAAAGGGTTGAATGTTTATGAATTGAACAATTTTCTCATGGGATATTTAAGATTTTCATGCTTTAACTATGGTTTTGAATGTGTGGGTGCATGGGTATGTTGAATAAAATATGGAATTGTGATTTTCCCAAATTTGTGACTTTTGAAGTGGTTATGATTCCAACCCCATAATGTGAAATTATTTTTTTAATTATGAGAACTATGGGAATTTGTAAAAATTGAAATAGTCTTGAACTATATTTGAAATATAATGGTATGATTTAATGAACAAAGGAAGTCGGTGTTCCCCCACCTTGTATGAATGAACAAGAGGAGTTGCTCTTCCTAAGTTAATAGAAATTGTTTTGGCATGTTTTTATTACCTTGTAAGTATAGTTGGTATGCCGATGCCAACAATGTATGCCTTAATATGGAAAGTGGTTCAATGAATGGAAATGTGTGATACTTGTTTTAATTGGTCTCTAATAAGGATTGTGTAGCTGAGTCGTGAAAGTGGAGGTATGAGCGATCGATACTGGAAATCAGATTTACCAATGTGGGGGTTACTGTGACCAGGGATATTCGAGTCCCCTCATTATTACTTTATGATTAGAGGGATTTGATTCCCCCATAAATCATTACATGATTGGGTTCTTAAGTCATCTTAGTATATGATTGGGAGGTTTGAGCTCCCCGTGCATATATAAGAGATTATTCTCCAGTTTGTGAGGCTACACGCACTGGGGCATAACCAGGGATGAAAGATGGGGCCCATGTAGCCTGTAGGTAAATGTTATAACGATTGAGATACACAATCCAAGACAAAGTTTTAAGTGCATAGTATGCCTTGTTCCTTATCCCGGTATGTGAAGTATATATGTATATGCATTTGATTATGTGCATTGGTATTTAATGATTTTAAATTATTGATCATGATATTATATTATCCTTATCCCTGAGTTTTATGCTAGTGCTCCAACCGCTAACTATCTTCGAACGTTGTATCCCCACGCGATGTTGGAATTGGTTATACATCTACTCCTCCTGCTCAGTGATTAGGATTTTGGATCATCTCGTGAGTTTACATTACGTGGTGAGCTTCCATCATTGGAAGTCTACATTTTATGTTTTGGTCTCTTATGTCTCAAACTATTTAGACTTATTTTGGCTATAGTCGGGGACATGTCCCGACACTTTATTGATATTCAGTTTTGGTTCATTGTTAGAAGATTTTGTTTGTATTACTGTGGATATTGGGCGGTGTTGGTCGGTTGTTGGTTATGAACTTGTTTTGAATGTCCTTAAACTTGTTGCTCACTATCTTGCTATATGTTCGGTATTCATCCGTCATGAGGTGCAGAAGGTGATCTCCGGTTCACATGGGAATTGAGATACCCGTCATGGTCAGGCCCTGGTTCAGGTCATGACAATAATTCTAGTCCTGTGACATTTGTAAAACTTATAATATCACCATAAGTTAAATGACCATAAGAAAGTTTTCCCTCAATTCTATCTTTTAATTTTGTTCTAACTTTTTCTGCAAAAAACGTTGGTAAACCATTTGTAAAGTTTTCTTTCCAATAATCGTGATTATAATCTTGTCTAACAATGACTTTGTTGAGGAAAACATCTTTATACCATCTAAAATCATTTAACTTTGGACATGATAAATTTGATAATATTTCTAAACTTCTATCTTGAACAAGTTGAATTTCTCCTATTAAATGTTTAGTTGCACTATAAATTAAAGTGACAGTGGAATCTTCTAAGACTTGATTTTCAACTGTTTGTCCTGTTGACTTAGTTTTAATATCTTGAGTAATAGTTGTAGCATTTAATATGCTTTTTCTATTATTATCTATGAGGTAATTATTCCACCAGTATTTTATGGTACTTGTAAATCTTGATATAATCATAGTAGCTATTTTTTAATCTGTCATTTTGTTAATTATATAAGTCATAGTGGCAATTCCCATTTTATGTAGTTTATTATATATTTGATGTTCTTCTAATCCATTTATATTTCATTCAGCAATTTCTCTTCCAGAATGTGAAGTATGAGATGAAAATTCATTTTCTTCATACTGAATGTCCGGAAATATGGGCTTTTTATAATAATTGTTTTTACTAAATATTTTAGAACTTAATTTGTTAATTTCATTATCCTTTTTCTTCGATAAAGTTCTTATAACCTTATCATTTCTGACTTTTAATTCTGATTTTAATTTTGCATTAATTTTTCTAAAAATATCATTTGTTACTTCAAACTTTTCTTCAAATTTAGGAAATTTATCTTTTGAGAATTCTGGTATTTTAAGTATTGGATAAGTTTCCAACTTTTTATCATGATGAAAAGAACTTGGTTTATCTATAAAAGTTGATTTATTCTCGGCTTTGAGAATTTTTTTAGATACTACATGTAATAATTGATTTGTATAATTATTTTGTTAAAGTATTTTATTTATATCCTTATTTGTAGGATCACCTTTAGTATCTACTATACATAATTTAAAAGGTGAAGCAGTAACAACTCTACCATCTACTGGTAGACTAATTTCCTCTAACGGAGAAATTATTGATTCTACTATTTTATCACAATTATATCATTTATTAACAATCATATTTAATGATTCCTTTTGATCATTCAATTTTCCTGTAATTTCAAACCATTTAAAAAATTTAATATTACATCTTAATCTTTTCATATCATGCACCATTTTTCTCTAAAAGAATATCTTTCTCTTAATGAGTATTTTTGCTTATACCATTGCCTTTTTATAGAATTTTCTAGGCTAGTCCATAATTTATCTAAATATCCAAAGTCAGGTTCAAATATTTCATCTGGCATAATCATGCATAGAGAATCTTTTACTCCAAGCATTTCACTAGCAGTGTGACTTATTGATTTTTTAGTTTTTTAGTATTTAAAGTAACCTCGCTAATGACCCGTCTTACTTTAATTTTTATCCTAATTTTTCTATAGATATTAATGATCAAAATATTATGGATACATTAAATTGAATGTTAAGACAAAAAACATGAATAATAAGGTAAATACAAGAGAAATAGCAATAATATATAGAGTTTATTATAGATTAATGAAAACAACCTTAGCCCTTACGGCTAAAATAGTAAATAATAAAGGAGCAACCATGCATATGGAAGCTAATCACAATCACAATAATACATTTTTCCCAAAAATGATAAAATGAAATGATGTATTGACAAAATATAATTGACATTTCGACTCCATAACGAAGTAAAAAATTGAAGAAGAAAATTCAAACATTGAACAGGTAATACAATATTCAGATGGATCTATAGACTTAAAATTTCTAAGTTCCCAATCCTTTAATCAAGCTACATCAAGTAGAAGAATGTCCTTTTCTAGACCATCAGTCTTCAAATCTATAG
Source organism: Capsicum annuum (assembly GCF_002878395.1). Lineage (NCBI taxonomy): Eukaryota > Viridiplantae > Streptophyta > Magnoliopsida > Solanales > Solanaceae > Capsicum > Capsicum annuum. The sequence goes on along the minus strand of NW_025836755.1, from coordinate 68,211 downwards.
AAGAAAAGAAAGTAATATTTGAAAATATTGAAAGAAAATTAAAAGGAATAGATTTCTCAAAAATAATTTCCAATGTGGAATATGAATCTACAAATTTAAAAACTAAAAAACCAATAAGTCTCACTGCTAGTGAAATGCTAGAGGTAAAAGATTCTCTATGCATGATTAGGTCAAATGAAATATTTGAACCTGACTTTGAATAATTAGATAAATTATCGACTAGCCCAGAAAATTCTATAAAAAGGCAATGGTATAAGCAAAGATACTCATTAAAAGAATGATATTCTTTTAGAGAAAAATGATGCAATGATATGAAAAGATTAAGATGTAACATTGAATTCTTTTAATGGTTTGAAATTATAGAAAAATTAAATGATCAAAAAGAATCATTAAATATGATTGTTAAAAAATGGTATACTAGTGATAAAGAGTAGAATCAATAATTCCTCTGTTATAAGAAATTAGTCTATCAGTCGATGGTAGAGTTGTTATTTCTTCACCCTTTAAATTAGATATAGTAGAAACTAAAGGTGATCCTAAAAATAAGGATATAAATAGAATACTTCACCAAAATAATGATACAAACCAACTACTACATATAGTTTCTAAATAGATTCTCCAAGCTGAGAATAAATCAACTTTTAGAAATAAACCAAGTTCTTCTTACCATAATAAGAAATTGGAAACTCATCCAACATTTAAATTACCAAAATTACCAAAAGATAAATTTCCTAAATTTGAAGAAAATTCTGAAGTCACCAATGACGTTATAACAGAAAATAATAAAAAATTAGAATTTCAATCAAAATACACTATTGAAATAAATAATAGTACATGTTGGGACTATGAAAAAATAGGACATAGGACTAAAAATTGCAGAGTCCCAAATAAAAGGAAAGACATGGTAAATTTCTTAGAACTAAAAGAAGGAAATAAAAATAATTCTTCTTCAAAAGAAAATGTTAAGAACCAACTCAATAACATTTACAGTAATAAATTAGCTAATCATTGTAAATGCACCAGTATGCGTTGCACTTGCAATAATCGTTCTATAAATGTTATTACTAATATTAACATGGAGAAGAAAATCTTATTTGATATAATCGATCATTTAGAAAATCCAACCCTTAAGAAAAAATATTTAATAGCCTTAAAAGATATTGTATTAATCAACAGTTTAATAAATAAATAATTGAACCCTCTAACATGAAAAATATGTTAAATGAATTTAACAAATAAAAATCAGAGACAACTATACAAGACCTTCAAACAACATTACAATACTTAAAAAAGGAAGCTAAAAATGTTAAGCAGGGATATAGAAATGAATCACTTGCTAATACTAACAATTTAACATCCAATCAAGAACCAGAATCATGTCAATTAGAGCTTGGAGAAACGTCAAAAATAGAAAGAAATAACAAAGATATTAATTCTCTAAAATATAAATAAAAATTAATAAAATTACAAAAGATAAAACCCAAAGTTACCATATGTCCATTACATTAGTTATAAATAAAAATTATACAATTCAAAAAGTGGCATTATTAGATACAGGAATCGATTGAAACTGCATCACTGAAGGAATGATCCCCACTAAGTGCCTTGAAAAAAGTACAAAAAAATTATTCTCGGTAACAGGAGAAAGATTAATAATAAATTATAAACTACATAGTCCACACATCTGTAATGATGGAATTTGTTTCATAAATGACTTTATAATAACCAAAGATATAAATGAAGAGATAATTTTAGGTCTCCCTTTTGTAACTCTAATAGAACCTTATATTGCCGAGTTAGATGGCATCCACACAGCTATTTTTGGGGAAAATGTTATTTTTCCTTATCTAAATAGTTTATCAAAAGAAAAAAGTGAATTTATAAAAAATAAAATGGTCTTTAAAATCAAATTAATTTCACAATAAATAAATTATTTAAAAGATAGAATAAAAATTACAAGAATTGAACCCTCTTTAAAAACTCTGGAAATAGAAGAAAAAATTAAAAGTCTACATGAAGTTACAGAGCGGGGTTTTTTCTTAGATTTTCCCAATGCATTTTGAGAAAGAAAAGTTTATATTGTTGAATTACCCTATACTGAGGGATTTGACGAAAGGGTTATTCCAACCAAAGCAAGACCCATTCAAATGAACCACGAATTAATGGAATATTGTAAAAAGGAAATTAACGATTTATTAGATAAGAAAATTATCAGACCTTCTAAATCGCTTTGGTGTTGTTCAGCCTTTTATGTCAATAATAGTGCTAAAAAGAAAAGAGGTGCCCCGAGACTTGTTATCAATTATAAGCCTCTTAACAAAGTATTAAAATGAAAACCTAACAAATGTGACCTTCTTAAAAGAACTTATAAAGCTAATATTTATAGCAAGTTTGATATGAAATCAGGATTTTGGCAAATACAAATCGCAGAAAAAGATAAGTATAAAACAACCTTCAATGTTTCTTTTGGACAATATGAATGGAATGTAATGCCTTTTGGACTAAAAAAAATGCTCCATCTGAATATCAAAATATCATGAATAATATATTCAATCAACATACTCATATATCTATAGTTTATATAGATGATGTTTTAATATTTTCAGAAGATATTAACCAACACCATAAACATCTCCAAACCTTTTTAAAACTTGTCAAACAAAATGGACTAGTAGTTAGTGTTAAAAAAGATTAAATTATTCCAAAGACTTTATTAGATTTCTTGATCATGATGATTTCTTGGTCATGATTTATATCAAGTAACTTATAAACCCGTCTTTAGAGCCATAGAGTTCTCCTCTATGTTTCTACATAAATTAACTGATAAAACTCAGCTTCAAAGATTCTTAGGAAGTCTCAACTATGTTGCAGATTCTATTCCTACTATTAGATAGGTTTGAAGGCCTCTTTATCAGCATCTTAAGAAAAATCCAGTGCCTTGGAGAATAGAGCACATTAATACAGTTCAAAAAATTAAATCAATAGTTCAAAAACTCCATGTCTAGGGATACCACATCTAGTGGCTCTTATAATTGTAGAAATTGATACCTTAGGATATAGAGGCATTCTTAAACAGAGAATTTTCATAGAATCCATTGAACAATTAGTAAGATTCACGTCAGGGATATGGAATGATACTCAAAAGAATTATAATACTATTAAAAAAGAAATTTTGGCTATTGTACTATGTATTACTAAATTTCAAGATGATATAATAAATAAGAATACAGTTCAAAAAATTAAATCAATAGTTCAAACTCCATGTCTAGGGATACCACATCTAGAGGCTCTTATGATTGTAGAAATTGATGCCTTAGGATATAGAGTCATTCTTAAAAAGAGAATTTTCATAAAATCCATTGAACAATTAGTAAGATTCACGTCAGGGATATGGAATGATACTCAAAAGAATTATAATACTATTAAAAAAGAAATTTTGGCTATAGTACTATGCATTACTAAATTTCAAGATGATATAATAAATAAAATTTTTTACTAAGATTAGACTGCAAAGTAGCCAAAGATGTTTTACAAAAAGATGTTAAAAATTTAATTTCTAAACAAATATTTGCTAGATGGCAAGCTTTATTATCTAGTTTCGATTTTCAAATAGAATTTATAAAGGGAGAAAACAATTCTCTCCCAAATTTCTTGACTAGAGAATTTTTACAGAAAAATAATGAGACCCAAAATAATAAAAATAAAACCGTTGAGACCCCCATTTCAGCCTGAATATAAAAAGAAAATTCTTCAAAGAGAAGATAAAGCTTAGAAAACAGATATTGGTAGAAGTTCCATCTCTGCCAAAACCTTTCATTAAAAAATAATGATAAAAGAATTTTTATATAAAAAAAATAGCAACTTGTGAAGTGTTTGAGTACCAAAATTACAAATTTTCTATATTAAAACTATTTTTAAATAAATTTTTAGTCAAGACTACAAAAATTATATTACCTTTATTGCATTTTGCAATAAAATATTTTCAAGGGTAAATATTTACCCTCACATTTTAATAGTCCAACAGATAAAAATATAGAATTTCAGTTAGCGCAAAACATCTCTCCACTATCGAAGAAAATTAAATTATTTTCATATATTAGTCCTTCTAAAGGTTACACATTAAAAGATAAGCATCATCAGAATGTTATCCTCTTATCAATCAGAAATGTTATCCTCAAGAAAGAAATTTCAACATACAAAGCAGATATTTGAAGTTATTAGATATTACGTCTTCAACAACAGAGATATGATAACACTTCTTCTACAACTCAAAGAATTGATATACTAAAAGGAACATGCCCAAGCACATGTTCAAGACTTCCAAAATTCTAAGATCTCCCAAAATTCATCAAATGCACATGGCAAAGCACATGTTCAAGCTTCCTAAATTCAAAAAAAAAACTCCAAAATATATCAAAATACACATGCCAATCTTCTTAGATTCATCAGAATCCATATGATCCAGTCACACGTTCAATTAAAATAAATTGTAAGTACTCCTTTAGAATCTAAATAACTACTATATCAAATGGTGGACCCCAAAGATAAAAGTTTGAAAACTAGAAGACAAATGGCACAAAACTTCAAGGAAAAAAATGGCCAAAATCTTCTCAAAATCATCAAAAGGAACATGCTCAAGATAATGATGAAAAGGTTCAAGCTACTCAGAGACACGTGCAGAACAAATATGCAGTCATCACCTACACTTAGACAGATGCAAAATAAATAGTATGTATTAGTGCAGGAACAGATGTAATACTATGTATTAATACAAATGTAAGATAGGTAGCCGATTAGTAAACACTTTTGAGGCCAATTCAAGGCTTTGAACTTGTAACAATAGGAGCATTCTGAAATTTCCCCAAATTAGAAAAGCTCTCTTCCACTTTCCATATTTCTCATCTTCCCTTTATAAAACCTCTACATTTCCCTAATCAATAAAAAGTTTTTGTAAGTATAAATTCTTTACTCTTCTTTACTAATTTCATTATTTTCTTTTGATGTTACTTTGGTTTAACTTTGTTTTACTTTGTTGTTTCAAAGTTTAAAGTTCTTTTAAATTATAAATTACTTTAAATTATAACTTTGCTCCCCGCTTTCCTGATTTGTCCCGTATAAACTACTTTAAATTATTACTTTGCTCCCTATTTTCCCGATCCGTTCCTCAAATGGTATAAGACTATAACAATCAAAAGAAGAGTGTGATTTTATAAAAGATCAAGCTTTTTGGTGATTGAGATGCTAGATTAATATTTATTTTCGCGATTATCTTTCGATTTGAGGTAAGAGTTCACTCTTTTCTTGGTGAAATTTATTGATTTATTGCTCAAAACCCCAAAAGCTTGAGGGATTAATTTTAGCCCCAATTTATATTGTTTTTAACCTATTTTTTTTAGGGTAACAATTCCTTGATCATGTAAGAATATTGGATTGGTTTTGAAAATGCGATTTTCGTAAGTAGGACCCACATAAGGTTTTTGTGTGAGCTTTTGAATCTAAAGCACAATGGTGCAATATGGGTATCGTTATTATCGTAATGATAAGTAGAATATGTTTATGATAGCTTGGCATCTTAATGAGGCTTCTCAGAAGGGAAAAGCGACGGTTTAGCAGTTCGTTGAGCTTTCTTTAGCGTCGAGGTAGACTAGGTTTATCCCTTGATAAATTGAGTTATCTCATAGTATTCTTATGATATTGTGTTGAATTTAGGATGGGTTTTAGGTGTTGGATTGATGAAATTTAAGACTTGGGTTGGTAGGACTGTTTAGGCTAAATTAAAACCGTAAAAGTTGAAACACTTGACTTGTTTTCTTATGCCTTAGGTGCATTGGACGTGATTACTGAGAATGCCTTAGATTGCTCAAGATTAAGTAAAATGCTCCAGTTCTTAGGGTAAGTTGGCCTTTGTTACTTACACTAATGAAGGTTGCCTTAGTTTCCACTGACTTAGCTGAAGTACTTGAGAAGAATCTATACCTTAGGGCTAATGTGGCTTGCTATACATCTAAGAGTGGATTTAGATACCTTAGCCTTGTCCGGGGTAGAATTTAAATTAGAATGTAGTTCAAGGACTTAGTAGTAGGCCCTTTGACCTACCTTAAGTCAAGATTGATGATTAGTTCTCTTGAAATCCTTATACCCTTATTTAATGCCTAGAGAATGCCCCTTTTGAGGCAACTTTGAGGATCCTTGGAACTTGATTGTTATTGTAATGATGACATTAGAAGTAATGTTCCTAGACTAATGGATTAGACTATCACAAATATTATGATGAAATATGAATCATCTTGCAACAAGATATTGGTTATGCCATGTATAAGCTATCTATTATACTAATAACAAAGCCTTTGACCATGCTATTGACAAGTTATTTCCTATTCTATTACTTATAAGTGTAATCATGCTAATCAATTATGCTAGTAATCATACTAGAAAACATTCTTATTGATGACGTTAGCAGTTGTGTTATTAATTATGTTAGAAGTCATGTTTATGATTACATGAAAAGTTATGCTAGTCATTGTGCAAGAAATTATGATTCTTGACTACATTATCACTTATAACATTGATTATTCCTGGTTTGATTCTGGAAGATGACTATGATGATTATATACTCGATCAATTTCGAAAGATAATTATGTTGATAATACTCAGTTTGATTTCGGAAGCTGACTATGATGATTATATACCCTGTTTAATTCCGAAATATGATTATGGTGATTATACCTAGTTCGAATTTGGAAGATGACTATGATGATTATATACCTGTTTAATTCTAGAAGATGACTATCTTAATTATACTCAGTTCAATTCCAAAATATGACAATGATGTTACTTATACCCAATTCAATTTTGGAGGATGATTATGATGATACATTGATACCCGGCAAGGCCGGAGAATGATTATGATGATTCAGATGTACCTATATGTACATTTATCGGTTTGAGACCGGCTAATTATATGTCACGACCCAATTTCTTGGATCATGATAGTACCTACTAAAACCCACCAGTAGGCAAACCAACCCCGTAGTCCAAAAACATCTAGCAACGAACTACCCATGTATAAATAGAAAAAAATACGGAATAGATCAAATAGGAAAATCAAATACAATACATAATAAAGTCTCAAAACCTGGTGGTATCAGTACAAGAGCCTCTAATATAACAAAAGTACAAAAGAATGAAATTCAAAGGGAATTACACTAATACAACTTATCTCCGAATACAACATAAAGACTAGTCTAATACATAAAAGAGAGATAAGCAATACTCCAAACGTCAGGAGCTCACTCTAAGTCTCTGAACCATGGCTGCTCCATACGACGTACACATCAATGGTAATAACCCGTACTATGATCTGCAGGCTGCAGAAGTGTAGTATGAGTACCAAACGAATGGTACTCAATAGGTAATTGCCAACTCAGCTCCAAAGACAAAGAAAATATATACAACATATAAATAGAATGTAAACTACACCCAAGAGTTTAGAAATCATATAACAAGCCAATAAGATAATAAGGAACCACTATCCTATTCATGTCTAAGAGTCTAACATAATCAGACTAAAGAAGTATCGAGGATGAACTATCCTATTCCAGACATACTCAGAAATTTCAACACTATACCGTACATCCCTAGCCAATATATGAATAACACGTATATATATATATATATATATCGATATACAAGGCCAAGGAATGAATATACAATGCGAACAATTGAAGGAAGGGATATACGATAATACCATAGCTACATATAGCTAGATACACATATATATAGATATAAGTTCAGCTCGAAAGGTAACCTAAATCATCATATCTTCATTCTAATGCCTCATTATAATTCTATTAAGATTTTATGCTAACTTACTCAGGTTTTGTAATCCATATATCTCATCATGAATAAATCATGCGTAATAATGAAATGTAAGATAGAAGGGGCCAGAATCATACCTCAAGCCTCGATAAAGAATCAATGACCAATCTTTCGTAAGCTAGACATAACAATGAACATAATAATGATAATACCAATATTAATAACAACGGGAGTAACCAGCTATTCTGGATAACCAAATACCTAGCTAAGCCTATGCACGCCTTCATCACTCCAGGCTTGGAAGGTTTAGTCAACATACAACAACACAAGGCAAAGTCATCACCCATATCTATACAGTCATCCCGTAACGGCTGATAGACATAGGTGTGTACTGGTGAAAGGCGATGCGCATGCAAGAATGAATGCAATAGAATCTATAATACCATAATCATTATCATCATAATTATCATCATCATATTCAGTCTCCGTCCTTATCGGGGATATAATCATCGCAACATCTTTCAGCCTTGCTGGGGATATAATCATCACAATATTTTCTGACATTTTCTGCCATCAATATCATCAGCACAATATCCTTTGGCCTTGTGGGGTATCATCACATCATCATAATTGGCTCCGTCCTTCTCGGGTATTGATATTATCATCACAATATCCGCTGGCCTTATCGGGTGTCATCACATCATAATAATATCCTCCGACCTTGCCGGGTATCAATATCATCATCATAATATCCAAATCAAAGACACATAATAGAGAGAAAATCCCACAAGGGCTAAAGTAAAAGTGCAAGCCCTACGAGGGCTAAAGTAAATAGATATGAAAAGAGAAGCAAGGTGCATTATATTTCCATAATTTATCGCTCATCATCAATATACCTTATCAATAAGCATATGTATATAATAGGTGCACAGACTCAAGTCGTGGCTAAAAAGAGTATAAATCCATAAGTCCATTGCTCAGAGTGATCTTTGGGACTAAATCATTATGAAGTGTAAAAAGGGTTGACATATCTCATGACCGAAATAAATAATAGGATCAAATCATAGACCGAAATCTATCTCGATAAATTCCTTAAAACATCATTATTAGCCTCTTTCATGTATATAAATTATCCATTTAGTTAGGCAGTCATTATCGTAAAGAAATTTGTTGTTAAGAGGAAAAGTGGGTTTTAACTCTTATTTAGGATGAATAGTCATAAGATCATATTTTCACTAGAATCATATTATTCATAGGTGTAATGATCATGAATGTACTAAATCTATGCATGCCATCACCAGTATTCAAACATTGGAATCACAAACATCATACCGCATCTTCCTTCATCCCATACCGGAGAGATGTATATATAAACATACATGTATATGTGCATAAACTACAACCGTATCACTTACAAGGGTAAGTACTTCCAAGATATCCAACTCATACCATAACACAGCCTTTGCCCAATCATGTGTCCAAAATTATTACAACATCAATATCACGACCTTAGGACCATATACATATCTGAAACTCATCTCAATACTCATGCTAGTAAGTCATCTCGTATTCATAAGTCATAGCCTAATTATGAGGCATAACATATTTATAGGCCGTAAAGCATATTTGTAATTATCTCACATCTAGGAGGCATATATTAAGTAAGGCACCTCACATCTAGGAAATATAACATATCACTAGGCCATAAATCATAACTATGAGAAATACCATCTCTATAGTCCAATTATCATATCTAAGAGGAATAATATCTCTAAAAGTCCAATATCACATCTAAGAGGAAATAACATCTCTAATGGCCCAATATCGAATCTAGGGGTGATTAGCATCTCTAAAAGCCCAATATCATTTTTATAAGGGATATCATGGCATTAAGACATTAGTCATTATCTGGGGGAAAATAGCATCATTATTTGTCAAACCACCAAGTATCCTTACACTAAGGTTTACTTGTCTCAACTATGCCTAATGTCCGAAAATAAGTCCACAAAGGCTAACAGAAGTCTTGGCCTAAGATGGGCCAAACGATCCCACTTCTAATCCTCAATTTCCATATTTAGGCAACTTATACCCCAAACTAGGCTAAGGCATCTAGTTCAACTTCTAGATGTCAAGTAAGCCACAACCAATCCTAAGATAGGAACTTCATCTAAAACATAGGCATTTATTTCAAGTCTACCTAAATTATGGTTTCAAGATCAATAGACTAGCCCAAGTAAGGTTAATCATACTAACCATGATTCCAATACATAAACCCCATCACAAACCTAGCATTATATCATATCCATGTTACAATTTAGTCCAACCTAGGGAGAAGGCAATAGGATCCAAAAAGGCGCAAACTTCAATAACGAGACAAAGCTACTCTACTCATAACCAACCCTAACATTCACATTCACATGTCATATATAACAAACATCATCTTTAAAGAAGAGTAGGTAAAAGCCTACCTCAAAGTCGAACCGCAAAACCTTACGTCATTCACCACATATCCATCTTTACTTCACAATCCCCAAAATGCCATCACACTATCAAAATAGTAATTTACTCATTAATATGAGTCTAATGATATTCATATTGCACTACCATGCTTCGGACCCAAAAACGACACCAAAACCCCCCAAGTGGGTCCCACTTACAGAATCTCATTTCTAAGGTCAACCCAACGTCTATACGTCATCAAGGAATCATAACCCTCAAGAAATGGGTGAAGACCAATCAAATTTTAGGCTAAAATCAAGCCCTAAGTGAATTTGGTGTTTTGAGTCAAAACTAAGAAATTCAAGCATGAATTTGAAGGATTTTTACCTTAAATTGAAAGATATTACCATTAAAAGATGATAACCAAGCTCCCAAGTCACTCACAATGATCAATTTTGAGTAATCACACTCATTTTGGGGTTTCTAGGTCTCAAAGATAAAGGAAAAAAAATGGCCCAAATGCATCATGAAATCAATATATAACCCCTACAGGTAAGGAGAAATCATTGTTACGATCCTAGGGGTCGCTATCACGCTAGGTAGATTGACATAAGCCTCATCGAGATCGCCATGCACCAGCACCAGCAAAGTCAAAACTTGTTTTTGGCCCTCGAAACTCATTCGAACTATGATTTTCGTAAATGAACTATGTAATCCCACTAAATTTGATGTTCCAGAAGCGTTGGTGAAGTTGGATTTTTCTTTAGAGGTCGATTAGACCAAATGTAGGCCTCACACCCATACTTACCATTTTTCCCACTTTTCAACCAATAGATCAAAAAAAGTTTGGGTGCATTGGGACCCAAACCAATGGTTTACCTAGACTACAATTGATATTCCGGAGCTGCTGAAACTGTCGGAATTTGCATCTAGGGATGTTTTACTAAAGTTTTTGCTTGGTGGCCATTTGGAACCAATAAAAAATTCCAAACAAAAAATTGACTCTAAAAAATAAACGAACTGCCCGATAATCGAACTATCAGTCCCAACAAGTCATAAATGACTTGGGGCAACTATAGAGAAACTCAAACACCGAAAATAAACCATTTATGGAAAATGACCGAAACGATCATTACAATATCCACTACTAAAAGGACTTTTATCCCCAAAAGTCAATGGATCAAAAGAATCTCAGAAGCTCGAAGAGATGAGGTATTGGGGGACCCCATACACCATCAAAGACTTCCCAAATAATCTCCGTAGAGAGAAAACAATTTTGAGGGATTTAGCCATAGGTATCCCTTTTTCAACCATCACTCTTACTTCACTTTCAAATGCCAAAACTCAACCTAAATGCTAAATGGCCTCCAACTAAACTAAAAAGGTTGATACACGTAAATCTAAGTCACAACACGTTGATACCATATCGATACCCACAAAAATCAATTAGAGTCTTATCCAAGCAAAAACAAACCCAAGACATGAGTCATACCACCGACTCCCAATCCAAATATACACTTCTCTTACCAATCCATATTTTTTATCTACTCCAAATCGAGAGAAAGTATTACCTAAGTCTCATCCATACAATCTCATCACAGAGAGCTAGAAGAACTGAAGTTGATCTGCTAAAGGTCAAAAAACATGAGAATATGCTAATAAGGTGCTATATAGGCACACAAATGGATATAATCAAGGAATGGAAGCTATGCCAATGTTATATCTAGTTTAAATAATAATTAAACTGAAATTCACAAGATCTAGGCGTACTACTCATCACTGAATGCTCCTCTATGGGATGTCCCATCAACCAAGAATAAAACCGTACTGAATCCAACTCGAGCATACTACTCCTACTAAGTATGTCATCCAAAATTCCCAAATAAAATTAAAAACTTAAGGTCAAAGCTAAAAGACCTGATATTGGGTCCATAGGCTACCATCTGAACACTTATCTACTATAATCCATTCAAAATCAAGAAGACCTAATAGGCAACCATGAAGTAGCCACAACTAGTCTATAAATGAGATCTGAACTGAAACAAGTACAAAATAAAGGCTGCACACAAGCTTAATAGCTCTAAGCTGAAATCTCAATACTAAGGAACTGCTTGATCTCAACTACCCAAACAAACCCTATAAACGGGTTCATAACTTTCACTTGTACCATTAAAATTGGTAGAGATGGTCATTATCAATAGCTCAACTTATGTTGAGGTCGAATCCATGAGGGGAAAAATTAGAGTTTTAGTCCTATGGGTGTTAAATGCTACTAATAAGCTACCCTCAATGTGAATAAAACAAAATGCATAAATAAAAATGAGGGGGAGGTTTGGCATGTGTTTTCCAATAGAAACTCAAGTCAACAAAGCAATCAACAATTGTGATTTAAATTCGATATAAGAAGAATCTTGTGATTATGTCTACCTAAGGGCAAGTTATACATGGGTGCATGAAGATTTGGGGTATATGTTAGCTATCAATAATATGGTAGGCTAGGTCTAAGATCCTTGAGGCTAGTTTCTCAACAAAACAGCAAGAATTTTACTTGATAACCCTTTCGAGTACCTAACAAGTGTGTCAATTTCAAACACCTATTACCTCAATTGGGCATCCATATGTCTATGAAGATATGCAAGATATAGTCAACTTTTTAATCACTTTTTTTTCTAAATAGTGAAAAATAGTAAACTACATCTATTAAATAACCACTATTGGTTGTCACCTATATCCCTTTTTCAAGAATGATATGGGTTCCAAAAGTTCACCTAAACCCCTATTTTAAGGATGGTTTGAGCTATCAAAAGTTTGGGGTTTTCACCCACAAACCCATTTTGGGTATTTGAGGCTTTCACCCACAAATCCTATCTAATTTAACCAACAAATAGCAAAACCCATTATCAACAAACTAGGATATACATAAATATATCACAACCCACACATAATTGCACCTTAGTTTAACATAATCCTAAGACAATGAATGTTTTGCTACTCATGAAGAAAGAGAGAAAAATATACTATAAGGATTGTTCAAAAGATCCATTCTTCATTTATGCTAAATTCAAAGTCTCCAAATCAAAAATACAAATTGTTGCCCAAATTAGGGGGGTTTTCCATTAAATTTAAAATTTGTAAGAGTCTAGAAAGCATAAAAGAGAAAGGGTTTTAGCCTTTAAAAGGACTTGAGTTTGGCTGTATGAATTTACAAAACTGCCCCTGGGTATATTTCCCGCTTAGCCGCGATCGCTAAAGCTTGTTCGCTATAGCGGCTACCACAATCGCGGTAAGGACACTGTAATCGTGGCACTTTGACCAACTTAACTGGCCGCGATCGTGGCCACCAGACTACAATCATGGTAATTGAGTCTTGTTTCTACTTTAGGTCATCCAGCTGCACATCTTTCTCCTTTTTGGTCCTTTTCAGTTTAAATCCACATCGTTTATTCTCCTAACCTGTATGCCTATAAAATGTGGAAATTAGTGTATTAAATCACCAATATGTCTCACTTATTACTTCAAATCATAGTAGTGTGCATGATTATTGAGTGCACTTGAGTGATAAATTCACCACTCATTATGGGTAAGCATTCATACTTCAAATCTATCATAGCTTCCAAATTTTCATTCCAAGGTGCCAAGTCAAAGTTGAGCCAATAAGTCTATATCAATACAAATACTCAAATCAACTTTAGCATCCAAATCGGACATATTTAAGTTAAATCATACCAAGCCATAATTGAGTCATAGCTAAAGAACAAAATCATCACAGGGATTAACCATCGACTGAAATGCAACAACCAACTCTACATCAGCTAGAGGGTATGAAATATAGCCAGAAAATAGAAACCATGCTAATGAATAGACCACCAATTGAAAATGCAAATAACTTATTCCATAACCGTGAGAGGGAATGAACTATTAAAAAAATACTCAAAAGCTCCCCAAGGCTGCAAACCACATCAATAAAGGAAAAAACTCTAGCAACTCAGAGAATTACAACTTTAGCCAAAAGCTAACCAGTCCAACACTCTATCTCAGTAAGAATAGCCATGGGCAGCTATCATCAAGGAGAAATACTCATCCAAGCCTCATTAGGCCGAACCAACTCTAGAATGGGGATTTCTTAAATCCAACCAAGAATCACATCATCAAAGAAGAAATATACCAATCTCGAAACTAAGGTCAAAGTCAAGATCACCACCAAAAAAATCTACAACTTGGGATAAAGAATTTCCACATTGCCAACTTAAGAAGCATTCACAAGAAAGGCCACTTGTCTCTAACTTTCTAACTCCACTTAAGACAAAACCACATCACAGCAAGAAAGACGTATTCAATCTCCATACTAATAACAAAGGTAAACCATCACAAGGGAATAAATCTAACAAATCTAGGAGATAAATCCATGACATCTCAATATCAATATCAAAACCACTATCAAGCGATGAAACAGTCATAAATGAAGAACATACCAAAAGTTGGTCAAGCTCAAAAATGGGTTAAGTAGGAAGAGATAGCCAACACAAAAAACTTTGCAACCCAGGAGGCAAGTGTAAGAATCCCAAACCCAATAAGATGCAATATAACTAAATTACAAACTCTAGAGTCATACATAACCATAGAAGATTGACTTACCATTGATACCATAATTCATTTGGGAATCAATCTAAAATAGCTAACCAAGAGGGAAAATAATCAACCTCATCATACTATGAGAAAGAAATCATAAATCAGGCTATATCTACTCAGCCACAAAATAAGATCACTGGAATACAATTCTAACTAGATAACATTAGTCTATACTACTCCCTAGTAAGGATTAGTTATATCAAGTAATAATATCTATAATATCAATGACCTCAAGCAGTGATAGAAATAGCAACAGCAATATCAACATCAATATAATAAATAAGTTGTACCAAAATAAATATTAATATCATGCACCACTCAAGGGCCATAATAAGGCCAACGTGCCAAGATAAACGGGACTCGAACCCAAATGCTACACCCAATGGGGGAAATATCAATACAGATATACTCCATCCACTACTAAATAAAATAAACCACGGAGTAGACACATAATCATAAATTCAATCACAAGGTACACAATACCCAATATGAACTCATCAAGGTATATAATCATCAATTGATATGAAAACCCCTATACACATAATAAAAAGACAAATACGGGGAAATAAAAGCACACTTATTATAGTGAAATTTGCAATCACGTGCCTGATGGGCATAGGGAGAAAAAATCTAAACGCTTTCAAACTCAGACCGACCGACTAAATTATCTACTAAGGCGCTAAGCGTACTATCTCTAATTAAAGATGCCACAACATTATGAGGCTATTTTGGATTGGGTAAATGGCTAGAAATTTTATTTCGGGGACATTCTCTGGTCCAATAATCGATCTCCCTATAATAGTAACAAGCTCCTAAAGTGCTAACCCTGGCAAGCAACACAATCTAAGCCCAAATGTTCGGGCTCTAATCCTAGCGAGCAACGTGATCTAAGCCCAAATGGCTGTCTAACTGACACTGAGAGCAAACTCTAGTAGAATATCCATCCATCCCACAATCATAGCCAGGCACGAAAACTCTAAGCTGGCAGGGAATACAAGCTAACTTTGTAGGATCACTAACTAACATGTAGGGCACTCTCTGAACCAATTTCTTATCTTTCCATAACTAAAACAAGCTCTTGGATACCAATAGCACTATATTGATGGCATGGCCTCTTGCCACAACCTTCATAAGTATCAATACATGCTCTTTTTCTGGCCCTTATCAAATAAGAATCTAAGAAAAAAAGACTCAACTACTATTCTATGATGCCAAGTGGAGTGGCAATGGTAAACCTCTAATGATTCCATGCACCATGTCATGCTTAGAAAGATATAGCATAATAATATGCCTAGCCCACTCAAGAAACTAAATCTTGTACTTAGAAAGTGATAATAAACCTTGTTGAACACCAATAAACCCAACTCTGGTCTAAGAACTGCTTGATGATTCAAATGTCATTCATGGCATAGATGGATCTATAATATGATTCAAATTGCTAATGCTGAACTTCAATGGGTTGAAGCAGTCACGAGCTCAACTGGGGCCTAAGTTGGCTTAAATCTTTTAGCTGATGCTGAAGATCTTTGATGTCCATCTCTGTCTCTCTAGTTGATGTTGTAACAAAACTCTAAAAATGCATGCTAAAGTCTCATTCACATCTATTGACAACGTCGCCCATCTTGTATCATTTATCGGGGACAAAATAGAGTTAAAGAATGTATTTTGAGGTTTGTAGCAATACGGATACACAATAAGGAATCAAGAAGTGAATTTTCTAAAATGACCCTATAGCCTCCTAAAGATAGGTTATGGACATCTCTGCATCGATCTGCAGGACTCTATTAAATACTTAGATCTTGTACTGATACACCAATGAAACCTAGGCTCTAATACTAATTTGCCACAACCTAATTTCTCAAGTCATGATAGCGCCTACTAAAACCCACAAGTAGGAGAGCTAACCCCATAGTCTGGAATGACTAGCAATGGACTACCCATGTATAAATAGAAAAGAATGCGAAATAGATCAAAGAAGAGAATCAAATACATAATACAGTCCCAAAACCTAGTGGTATTAGTACAAGAGCCTCTAATATAACAAGAGTACAAAATAATGAAATTCAAATGGAATTACACTAATAACTCATATCTTTGAATACAACATAGAGACTAGTCTAATATATAAGAGAGACATAAGCAATACTCCAAATGATAGGAGCTCACTCTAAGTCTCCGAACCATGCCTGATGCATGACATAAAAATCAATGATGATAACCCATACTATGTTCTGCAGGCTACAAAAGTGTAGTAGGAGTAAGAAATAAATGGTACTCAGTAGGCAACTAACAACTGAGCTCCAAAGATAAAGCATATATATATAACATATAAAAAGAATGTAAACTACACCCAAGATTCTAGAAATCATATAAAAAGACAATGAGATAATAAGGAACCACTGCCCTATTTATGCCTAGGATTCTAACATAATCAAAATAAGGGAGTGTCGAGGATGAACTATCCTATTCCAGCCATAATAAGAAATATCAACACTTTACCGTATATCCCTAGCCAATATACGAATAAAGGATGAAAGAAGATTTTATATTCATACATATATATATATCGATATACAATGTGAACAATTGAATGAAGGAATATACGGCAGTACCTTGGCTACATATAGATAGATAAACATATATAACAAAATAAGGTCAACTCAAAGTGCAACCTAGATTATCATATCTTCATTCGAAGACCCCATTATAATCCTATCAGGATTTAGTACTAACCTACTAGGGTTTCAAATCCATATATCTCATCATGAATTAATCATGCATAATAATGAATTCGTAAGATAGAAGAGACTAGAATCATACCTCAAGTCTCGATATCGAATCAATGACCAATATTTTATAAGCTAGATAAAATAATAATTATATTAATGATAATAAAAATATCAATAATAGTATGAGTAACCAGCTACCTAGCTCAGCCTATGCACGCCCCCACCACCCTAGGCTCAGAAGGTTCAGGGAGATGGTAGACAATAGACAAAGAAGAAGAACTGGGGAAATTCTTATTCCATAACTAGTTCTCTTTATCCTAAGCCTTCTGGTGATCATTATTTTTAGGATATCTATGGTCTTAAGGCATAGGGTATCGGGTTTCAAACACACACATACTGGGAGATCCTAGAACCGACATAAACCATGTAAGCTACATGGAGTCCAACATACAACCCATGTCGGAGAGAGCCATCCTATATCTACCATCAGAGTAGGACTATCGATATCAAATCGACACATACTAGTGATACTATATAAATCAGCCTCAAGCTCACTCCTATGGGGGCACATAGTTCTAGGAAAGTAAGGTCGCTTTATACCTCCCACTCGGCGCTAAAGATTTCTCCCAAAATTAGTTCAGATCATTTCAAAGACAATCCACAACAAAATAATTTCAATAATATATAAATATACATCGGGAGACATCATGCTTTCCATCTATCAAAATCAACCACGTTGTGGATTTCTTTCACACTCGAGTTCAAAACAAATCCATTAAGACCAAAAGGTCAAATCATTCAAAATATTTCAAACATTCAACATCAACATGCTTATAACACACACTTTCTCAAAAAAAACACAATTTTCAATGGGGATTCACGACCCAAATATCAAAATCATGTTAAATAACATTCAAGATTCATGCTTTATATCTCCACACATGTAAATTCATCTTTCAAAAATATAAATATCAAGTTTTCATAATAATCATTATAAGATATGGGTTCATTCTTCAAATTCGTAAAAAAAATCAAATAAAAATCATACCGTTGTGAAGAAAATTACTTTTGGGCACAAGAATAAAAGAGAGTTCTTGTTGAAAATCCCCACATACCTTGAATGATGAACTTAAGATCGATACTTATTTTTGAGATATTAATCATGCCTTTGAATGATAGTTCTTGGAGTTCTTGAACTAGGGACTTGGAATCTTGAATAAATTTGCAGAATTAATGGTGAACTTCGGAGGTTCTTGAAGTTAGATGTAGGAGCTTAGGGTTTTCTTTTTGAGGGAATTTGATGAAATATAAAATATAATGCTTCTAATAGGCTTTAATATAGGGTATAGAAGGATTTTGGGTGAGGGGAAATGACCAAAATGCCCCTAAAAATTAAATAATTCTTGAATCTGTCCTTTGGTGGACTATTTAGATAGTCTAAAGTAGATCAACCATAATGTTTTACTCCGATATTCAAATTTGATGAAACTAATTTCATTAGAAAGAGGACTCTCAGATCTTTCCATTGATATATAGTATCTCACCCAGATCATTGTGTACAAGGAGTTATGATCGTTTGAAGTTGCCCCAAAAATTCGCTTTTGATAGGCTGAAGTAGATCGACCATAACTTTTTGCTCCGATAGACAAATTGGATGAAACCAACTTCATTGGAAAGAGGACTTGTGTAGATTTCCATTGATATATAGTATATCACCCAGATCATTATGTACAAGGAGTTATGATCATTTAAAGTTGGAGCAAAAATATGTCAGGCCTCAGTACTTTTTCCTGCACGTTTTACTGTTCACTACTATTCACGGTTCGATCGGAATGTTCATAACTAGTCGCTCGGGTGTCTGTTTTGGATGATACACATATTGTTGGAAAGATTATTTGATAATCTACACAATGGTGGGTCATAATCTAAGACATTCCACATGAAAAATTTATAATTCATTCTAGAAGATAGAACCCAACATGTTTACGCATAAAATTTCAACGAAAAATTTCCCGAGGTATTACATCATCCCCCCTTGGAAACATTCATCCTGGAATGACGCTAGATATGTCAATATTAGATAGGGAATAGAGCATACAGCTGAAACCATTCGTTAGACTTATCACCACATCATTTCTCACTCCAAATGCAATATAGAATGCATAAATTCAAGAAACTACAGCTGAACACATAATAAATGATAGCTGAACTGCTGCAACGTATATGAAGTATGAACAGGCAAGAAATAAGCAGACTTAGTTAACCTATCAACCACAACCCAAATGGAATCATGATGGCATCGGGAAAGAGGTAAACCAATCATAAAGTCCATATTTATCTCTTCCCACTTCCAGGTGGGAATACTAAAATCTTGCATCATACCACCAGGTCTTTGGTGTTCAACCTTAACCTGTTGGCATGTTGCACACTTAGCTACAAATGCTGCTATATCTTTCTTCATGCCCCTCCACCAATAGATTTCCCGCAAGTCTCAGTACATCTTGGTGGCACCAGGATGAATAAAATATCACACCCCGTGCGCTTCAGCCATAATCCTCTGTCTCAGATCATCAACATTCGGGACACACAAGCTACCCTGCAATCTCAACACACCATCTTCCCCTTGGGAGAAAACCTCTACTTTTTTGTCCTTGCTTGACTCCTTCAGTATGACCAAACTAGCATCTAAGTATTGCTTTTCCTTCACTTCCGAAACCAAGGAGGATTCAAAACTACTCTGAACCTCTATACTACCTTCAGTAGAGTCAAACAACCTAATCCCCAATCTAGCCAAATGATGTACATCATGAACCAACTCTTTCTTACCTTCTACCACATGCGAAACACTACCCATGGACACTCTACTTAGGGCATCTGCCATAACATTGGCCTTGCTCAAATGGTACAACACACTCATATCATAGTCCTTTAACAATTCTAACCATCGTCTCTGCCTAAGATTCAATTCTCTCTGGGTAAAGACATACTGCAGACTCTTATGATTAGTGAAAACATCAACATGGACACCATACAAATAGTGTCTCCAAATTTTCAAAGCAAACACAACAACAGCCAACTCAAGGTAATGGGTGGGGTAATTTTTTCTTATGGGGTTTCAACTGTCTAGAAGCATAAGCTATCACCTTACCCTTCTGCATCAATACGCAACCCAACCTAACTCTCAAAGCATCACAGTACACCATAAAACCATCAACACCATCAGGCAAAGTCAAAATAGGGGCTGGAGTGAGTTAAGTCTTCAACTCCTGAAAACCCTTCTCACAAGATTTAGACCACAAGAACTTCACTTTCTTTTAGGTCAACCAAGTCATAGGAGATGCTATAGAGGAGAAACCCTCAACAAAATGGCGGTAATAGCCAGCTAAACCCAAGAAACTTTGGATATCAGTTGAAGAAATAGGTCTAGGCCAATTTCTAACAGCTTTGATTTTTTGGGGATCAACTCTAATACCTTCAGAAGAAATGATATGACCCAGAAAAACAACTGACCTTAGCCAAAACTCACACTTACTGAACTTGGCAAACAACTTGTGATCTCTAAGGGTTTGCAAAACTGTTCGGAGATGATCAGAATATTCATCCTCACTACAGGAGTACACCAGTATATCATCGATGAACACTATGACAAACATATCCAGATATGGTCTGAACACTCGATTCATGAGGTCCATGAAAGCTGCTGGGGCATTACTTAACCCAAAAGACATAACAAGAAACTCAAAATGGCCATAACGAGTTTGGAAAGTGGTTTTCGGGATATCACACTCCCTAATTTTGAGTTGATGATAGCCGGAATGAAGGTCTATCTTTGAGAAATAACTTGCACCTTGCAATTGGTCAAACAAATCATCTATTCTCGAATGGGGGTACTTATTTCTTACAGTGACTTTTTTCAGTTGGCAGTAATCAATGCACATATGCAAAGAGCCATCTTTCTTTCCCACAAACAACACAGGAGCACCCCAAGGAGAAATACGGGGCCTTATGAAACCCTTATCTAGTAGATCTTTGAGTTTCTCTTTCAACTCCTTAAGTTCTACAGGGGCCATATGGTAAGAAGGAATAGAAATGGGCTGAGTATCAGGAAGAAGATCAATCCTAAACTCTATCTCTCTATCAGGAGGTATCCCTGGGAGATCATCTGGAAAGATATCAGAAAACTCATTGACGACGTTAACAGACTGGAGAGTTGGAGTCTCAGACTTAGTGTCTTTGACTCTAACCAAATAGTAAATACACCCCTTAGAAATAAGCTTTCTAGCTTTGAGGTAAGATATAAAATGACTCTTGGGTGACACAGAATTCCTAGACCACTCAAACATGGATGCACTCAGAAACTGAAACTTGACCACTCGGATCTGATAATTAATAGAGGCATAAGAAGAATACAGCCAGTCCATACCCAGAATCACATCAAAAACTACCATGTCTAACTCAATTAGATCAGCTAATAAGACTCTATGAAGAACGATAACAGGACACTTTTTATACACTTTCTGGGCAACAATCAAATCACCCACTGGGGTAGAAACTAAGATAGGCTCAGGAATAATCTCAAGAATCATTTCAAAATTCACAGTAATCAAAGGTGTAACATATGAGAAACTGGATCTAGGATCCAACAAAGCATACACATCAAATTGAAATATATGAAGCATACCAGTAACAACATCGGGAGAGTCCTCCTATTCCTGGTAGGACGATAAAGCATAGAATCTATTCTGGTGCTGTTTGCTAGCATTGCTAGAAGAGGCACCCTGAGCTGGGGCTGGGCGAGTCACTGGAACTGGAGCACTAACAGTCTGAGTCTGGGTTTGAGAGCGATAGTCACGATGCCCTTGTCCATCCTATGGACAATCTCTAACTCTATGACCCATGTCACTACACCAGAAACAACAACTCTTCTCACCCCAACACTCACCCGAATGAGCCCTACCACACTTAGGACACAAGGGACGATTTGGCTAACTACCAGCACTGTACTGGGACCTGGATGCATATGACCTGCTACTTTGCTCCTACCTACCTCTAGGCACAGGAGCACTAGCAGATGACGGTGCTGGTATAGATGAACGATCCTGATACTGAGGGCGAATCCCTCCCTGCGATCTAGTCTGACCCTATTTGTGCTGCTTGGACCTAGCTCTCTTATTCCCTCTTATTCTATCTCTCTCCTTAATCTTGTCTACCTCAATCTGTTGGGCATGAGTCATCAGCCTAGAAAGATTTATCTCATTATTCAACAAAGCAAACCTACACTCCTTAACCACATAACTAGACACTCCAATCACAAACTTACTCATACTAGCTTGATTATCAGCCACTAAGTCAGGAGCATACTTGGCCAATTGATTGAACTTTAGATAGTACTCCATAACAGTCATAGAGCCCTGTCATAGGTTCATAAACTTTTCCACCTTCACCTCCCTCATCTCCAAAGGGAAAAACTTATCCAGGAATGCATCCTGGAACTCTTGCCAAGTTGTAGGGATAGCTCCATCACCTCTACCTTTTCTCTAAGCAACAACCCAGTCAAAAGCAAGGTCTTTCAACCTATACCCAGCCAACTCCACACTATGTTCCTCAGATACATGCATCACCTGAGTAATCTTTCGCACCTCCTCTAAAAACAATCGTGGATCCTCATCAGACTTGGACCCACAAAATTTTGGTGGATTCATCCGCCTGAAGTCACGGATCCTGGCAGCAGCTGAATCACCTCCCTAATGCTATAGAGCCAGGGCCGGGTTGGCCTGAACATTTGCAGTAATAGCTTAGTCCAGCGCCTGAAAGGCTGCCCGAAATTCAGCATGAGACACGTTTTCATTCAATGGGTCAGTGGGTTGAGGTTGCTGACCATCATTATTTCTTATCGCTCGACGTAGAGGCATATTTCTGAATGAGGAGAGCATAAATCAATAGCAGAGAGAGATACTTTAAGTACGATAAACTTCTGAAAGAAAAAATCATACTTTTTCCTAAAACGTCTTGTAGCCTCTTGCTCATAGATGTGGCATGCTACACACCGATGATCAAGACTAAACTTAACGCATCATGTTAGACTCCCTAGGATACCTTAAAATCTTAGGCTCTGATACCAAGTTTGCAACACCCTGGAAAACGGGTCCTGAAGCATCACATGAGGCTTGAGGTTCTTTCTAGCCTAATTGGTAGCAGTCCCTTTTTAGTACCCCCTTTCCAACCAGTCAAGTGGTTAGGTGATTGATTCCACTTACATCAGTGTATGTAATACGAATACTAACATCACAGGAAGGAAGTTTGAGTAGCCCCAAGCTAACCCTTTAAGCCATTTTCATTCAGTTTAACACAAATCAATGGGGTTTCTATAAATAATCCTCAAATATCAACAGAGTAATCATCATCCAAGAATAAAAGAATTTTAGAAAGATAACAAAATACAACTTATTAGTCAACTCCCAAAATCTATACTTGTCTAACAAGACTCTAAGAAAATCAATAAAACCATAGAGCCATTAAGACATGCCCCAAATGACTCATATACAGTTATTAAATGTAAATAATTTTGTGAAACCAACATCAGACATTACGTCCTCGGAACATGAGGACTCATCACAACAGAGAATGTAGAACAGCGTGCCTGAAAAATCACTATCAAACTTGGAACTGAGCACCTAAACCTACATTCCGAGAAAATGCAGCCTACATCCAAAGATGTGGGTCAATACCATGGAAAAGAACCGAGTATATGGGGGTGTATGCAGTTGTATAAACATCATCACCATAAATATTTATAAGAAATATGCAGGATGTATGAAAGATTCACATAGCCCGAAGAAAATCATCATAATCATGAGAGGATGAAATAAGTATAATAACACATGTGAGTCATCATATAATTTGTCAATCACTTTCAGTTCATCAAGAATATCAATTCTTATAATGTAAATATCATTTAAATCATTCAAAAGCATAACTTTCACAATTCCACTTTCAAATTACTTCACCATTCACCATAGACAGAAGGAAACACTAGGAGATCCTATAATCGAGATAAACTATATAAGCTACATGGAGTCCAACGTACAACCCATATTGGGAAGAGCCATCCTATCCTTTCCATCGGAGTAGGACTATCGATATCAAATCCACTCAAACTAGTGATCACTATATAAATTAGCCTCAGGCTCACTCCTATGGGGGCACGTAGTTCTAGAGAAGTAAGGTCGCTTTCTACATCCCACTCGGTGCTAAAGATTTCTCCCAGACTTATCTTAGATCATTTCAAAGACAATCCATAACAAAACAATTTTAGTAATATATAAATATACATCGGGAGTCATCATGCTTCCCATCTATCAAAATCAACCACGTTGTGGATTTCTTTCACACTCGAGTTCAAAACAACTTCATTAAGATCAAAAGGTCAAATCATTCAAAATGATTCAAATATTCAACATCAACGTGCTTATAACACACACTTTCTCAAAAAAACACAATTTCCAATGGGGATTCACGACTCAAATACCAAAATCATGATAAATATCGTTCAAGATTCATGTTTTATATCTCCACACATGTAAATTCATCTTTTAAAATCATAAACATCAAGATTTCATAATAATCATCATAAGATATGTGTTCATGCTTCAAATTCGTAAAAAAAAATCAAATATAAATCATGCCTTTGAAAAGAAAATTACTTTTGGGCACAAGAACGAAAGAGAGTTCTTGTTGAAAAACCCCACATACCTTAAATGATGAACTTTAGATCGATACTCATTTTTGAAATGTGCATCGTGCCTTTGAATGATGGTTCTTAGAGTTCTTAAACCAGGAACTTGGAATCTTGAATAAATTTGCAGAATTAATGGTGAACTTTGGAGGTTCTTGAAGTTGGATGTAGGAGCTTAAGGTTTTATTTTTGAGGGAATTTGATAAAATATAACATATAATTCTTCTAATAGGCTTTAATATAGCGTTTGGATGGATTTTGGGTGAGGGAAAATGACCAAAATTCCCCTAAAAATTAAATAATTCTCGAATCTGTCCTTTGGTGGACTATTTTGATAGTCTGAAGTAGATCACCCATAATGTTTTACTCTGAGATCTAAATTAGATGAAACCAATTTCATTATAAAGAGGACTCTCATATATTTCCGTTGATATATAGTATCTCACCCAGATCATTGTGTACGAGGAGTTATGATCATTTAAAGTTGACCCAAAAATTTGCTTTTGATAGGCTAAATTTGATCAACCATAACTTTTTGCTTCGATAGAAAAATTGGATGAAACCAATTTCATTAGAAAAAGGACTCGTAGATCTTTCCGTTGATATATAGTAGATCACCCAGATCATTATGTACAAGGATTTATGATCGTTTAAAGTTGGAGCAAAAATACTCCAGGCCTCAGTACTTTTTCCTGCATATTTTACTATTTACTACTATTCACGGTTCGATCGAAATGTTTATAACTCGTCGCTCAGGTGTCCGTTTTGGATGATCCACATATCATTGGAAAGTATATTCGATACTATACGCAATGGTGGGTCATAATCTAAGACATTCCACATGAAAAATTTATAATTCATTCTAGAAGATAGAACCTAACACATTACGCACAAAATTTCAATAAAAAATTTCCTAGGGTATTACATCTTCACTCATGATGTTTACTATTTTCTTAATCTGGGTTCTACTTATCTTGTGTGACCTCTTATGTGGTTGTACACTTTGGGTTTGATCCTAAAAATTTTTTTGACCCCTTTTTGTTTCTACTCTAGTAGGTGATTCTATTGTTTCTAAAAAAATCAATAAGGGTTGTATGTTGTCCATCTTTCATAGAGAGTCATTAGTAGATTTAATAGAAATTGATATGGTAGATTTTAATATAATCTTGGGGATGGATTGGCTTATTCATGCTATGACTCTCTATTTTGTAGAACCCAATGGTCAGTTTCCATTTTCCTAATGAATCAGTGATTGTATAGGAGGGGGTTCCTAAGTGACCAAAGGGAAGTTTATTTCCTATCTTAGAGCTCGGAAGTTGATTTATAAAGGGTGTCTATATTATCTAGTTTGGATTAAGGATTCTAATTTTAAGAGCCCCTCTTTATAGTCTATCTCTTGTTAATAAATTTCCTGAAGTATTTTCCGATGATCTTCCTTGAATTCCTCCCGATAGGGAAATAAATTTTGAGATTTATCTTCTACCAAATACCTATCGTATTTCTATTCCTCCTTATAGGATGGCCTGGCTAACCTAAAGGAGCTAAAAGAGCATTTAAAAGATCTTTATAATAAGGGTTTTATCTATCCTAGTATTTCTCTGTGGGGTGCTCCTATGCTTTTCATATGGAAAAAGATGAGTCTCTTCGAATGTGTATAGGTTATTGTCAATTGAATAAGGTTACAGCAAAGGATAAGTATCATCTTCCTAGAATTAATGGCCTTTTTAGATCAACTTTAGGGTTTTAGGTATTTCTCTTAGATTGATCTTCATTTGAGTTATCACCAATTAAAAATAAGGGATGTTGATATTCCCAAGACTACTTTCTAAACTTGGTACAGCCATTATGAGTTCTTGTTTATGTCATTTGGGTTGACCAATGCTCTGACTACTTTTATGGATCTTGTGAATCAGGTGTTCCAACAATTTGTAGATTTTTTTGTTATAGTCCTTATTGATGACATTTTGGCATACTCCAAAGGCGAGGAAGATCATGCCAATCACCTCCGAATTGGGTTGCATACTCTTAAGGACCAGAAGCTATATGCAAAAGTTTTTGTGTGAATTCTAGGTAAGTGTTATGAACTTTCTTGGGCATGTTATTTCTAGTGAGGGGATCAATATGGATCTATAGAAAGTTTAGGTTGTTAAAAAGTGGCCTAGACTCACGAATCCACCAACGTTAGGAGCTTTTTGGTCTTGGTTGGGTATTAAAGGAGTTTTATAGAGAGTTTCTCATCTATTACTGCACCACTGATGAAGTTAACTCAAAAAAAGGTTAATTTTTTGTGGTTTGATTCTTGTAAAGGTAGTTTTGAGAAATTGAAGGATACGCTGACTTCTTTTCTAGTTTTAACCATGCCCAAGGGTACTGATGGGTTTGTTGTGTATTGTGATACATCCCGTATGGTATGAGGTTGTGTCTTGATAAAGTATAGTAAGGTTGTGGCCTATGATTTTAGACAGCTTAAGGTTCATGAGAGAAATTACCCGACTCATGATCTAGAGTTGGCGGTTGTGGTTTTTGCTTTAAAGATCTGGTGGCATTATCTGTAAGGGGTACATGTGGATATTTATTCAAACCAGAAGAGTTTGCAGTATGTGTATGAAGGAATTAAAACTCAGGCAAAGGCGGTGGCTCGAGCTACTTAAGGTTATGACATGAGTTTGTACTACCATCCAGGTAAAGATAATATTATTTTTTATGCTCTTAGCGATTGTATATAGGGAGCTTATCTTACGTCGATGAGGAGAAAAGAGGATTAGTGAAGGATATTCACAGGTTAGATTATTTAGCGGTTCGTCTCTTAGACTCTGAGGATGGGGGAATGATTATTCAAGAAGTGATTAAACCATCTCTTGGTGTAGAGGTAGAGGAGAAGCAAGCATTGGATACCATACTTATGCAGATTAAGGATGGTTTGGGTAAGCAAAAGATTATGGCATTCGAGATTAAAGGAGATGGCATTCTAAGGTACCAAAAAAGATTATGTTCCTGACACTGATAAGTTGTGAGAAAGGATTTTGACCAAGGCTCATGAGTCCAGACATACAGTTCGTTCGGGCTCGACTAAGATATATCATGACTTAAATAAAATCTACTAGTGGAATAATATAAAGAGGGATATGGCAAACTTTGTTTCTTAGTTCATGGCTTATCAACAACTTAAGGTTGAGTATTTGAGGCCTGATGGTAGGTCTCAAAAGATAGAGTTGCCCATATAGAAGTGGAAGATGATCAAAATGGATTTTGTTATGGGTCCTCCGCAATCTTGTAATCAATATAATTCTATTTAGGTCATTGGGGATAGAATGACTAAGTCTGCTCATTTTTTGCTTGTGAGAACTCATTATTCAGGAGAAGATTATGCTAAGTCGCATATTCAGGAGATAGTTAAGTTATATGAAGTGCCATTTTCTATCATTTTAAATTGAGGTACGTGTTTCTCTTCTCACTTTTGATGCTCAATTCAAAAAGGTTTAGGGACTAAGGTGAACCTTAGCATACTTTTCACTCTCAAACGGATAGACAAGCGGAGCATACCATTCAAACTTTAGAGGATATTCTAAGGGAATGTCTGATTGATTTTAAAGGTAGTTGGATTGACCATTTTCCTCTTATTGAGTTTGCATACAGTAAAATTTATCACTATACCATTCATATGGCTTCTTTTAAGGCTCTTTATGGTAGAAGGTGCAGGTCTTCTATTGGATTTTTTAAGGTTGGTAAGACTAGGTTGTTTGGTCTTAACTTAGTTCACCAAGTCATGGAGAAGGTGAAAGTGATTAGTGAAAGACTTAAGACTGCTCAAAGTCGTCAAAAGTCTTATGTGGATATGAGGCAAAGGGAGTTAGAGTTTGAGGTTAGTGATTGGGTATTCTTGAAGGCTTCTCCTATGAAGGGAGTCATGAGGTTTAGGAAGAAGGGGAAGCTAAATCCCCACTACATTGGTCCATATCAGATTGTGAGAAGAATTGGAATGTATTTTATGAGTTGGATTTACCAGTAAGTTTGGCCTCTATTCATCCCATTTTCCATGTGTCTATGCTGAAAAAGTGTGTGGGTGACCCTTTTTTGATAGTGCCTACTGAGGATGTTGGTCTTTTAGATTTTTTGTCTTATGAGGAAGTCTCAGTCAAAATATTAGATAGGCAAGTTCGTATATTGAGATATATGGATGTATCTTCGGTAAAGGTGCTTTGGAGAAATCAAAAAATGAAGGAAGCTACATGGTAACCTGAAGAAGATATGAAAGCCAAGTACCCATTTTTGTTTCCAGTGATGGATGGAAGTGCTTAAGGTATGAATTTTGTTTCCCATCTTATTGCATTTCAAATTTGTCTTTTGATTCTTTTTGCATTCATTATGTTATCGTGCTAAAGGTGACCTAGCTCATCATTCGAGGACGAATGATTCTAAGAGGGGTAATGTGATACCCCAAGTTCTTGAGCTTTAGATACTCCAAGAGTTGAGTAACTGAATTAGCCATGTTTTTGAAATATTGTTAAGAAAAAAATTGCTCGTGATAATGGTCCATGGTACGACTCATTATGAGATGTAACGCGTTGTTAGAAGGGACCCGTTGTTACAACAGAAAGTTACCCAGGTGTTAAGTACCTGACTACGAGTCTTTGTTAAGACTCTTGATGTCAAAAAATGAGTTGTGATGAGTGACTCATCGTCATAATAGTGAAGGACCAGAATTTTGATCCTCAGGTAATGATTTTGAACTATGACTCATGGTCAGGCCTCACGAGTCATTACCCAAGTCGTGATGACTGTTCTTGATTTTTTCCGCATGTTTTAATTAGGGTCTTTTAGGTTTTTCCCTCCCTTAACACACATTCCCATGACTAAAAACACCCAAATTGACCCCTCTACCATCAGTTATCAACATTAAATTTACTTTTTCCTCTTTAACTCCCAAAGAAAGAGTCACTAGGGTTTTATAAGGAAATCTAAAATTCAAGCTCCAAATTTTGAATTCCTTTTCAATTCATTGGTATTTTAGGAATATCTCTTATCCTTAAATGTGTATTTTTTATTATGGCATAAATTGATTCAATATTCATGTGATTTAATTGTTGGGTTTGAAATTGGGTTGAGGGATCTGATTGTTATTACTTGAATTGTTTTTCCCATGTTTTAAATGGATCACTCATGTTTAAATTTATGATTTTTGGGACTGAATGGGTGCATGGTTATAATAATAGGAATAAAGAACATGGGTTTCCCCAAATTGATGAATTTTTGGCTTGGTAATGGCATTAAGCTCAACCCATTTTGTGAACTTGGTTTTAAATATTATTATGCACATGGTTTAACTTACCTTTGAAATATTGCATTACATTAATGGATAATTGGAAAATGAATTTGGTTTTGGAATGCCTTTGGTGGTAATTGTTTGGATTTTAAATAGAACTTAGGGGTCTAATGGTTACATGGATTGATTTGGGACAATTTATATAAGGTTGGAAGCATAGTGTATGACGATACCAAGTTGGTAAATGCCTTAAAGAATGACTCCTTGGTTAATGGTTTGATTTACATGTAAACTATTTTAATTTAGGCTTAAAGGGAATTGTGTAGCTCACCATGAAGGCGTAGTAGCGAGGGGACTAACACTGGAAACAATGTTTGCCGATGTGGGGTCCATGTGACTGTGTGTTTGGTGCATACATTATATTTTGGATGGCTATTGGCTTTGTGTCTTTAGCCTTTCCTCGGTTGCCTTAGTTCATGCAGCTAACACGCACTGGGACCCTTTTAACAGGGAGAGCTGAAACCATATAGCCCATGAGTGTCTTTAGGATGAAACGAGCTACACAGTTTAGGATAATGGTTTAAACTCTCATGCTTATGGCCCTTGTCCCTATCCCAGTATCCTATATGTGTATATATAAATGTTGTGTATGTGGTTTTGACTGGTTTTTGGAAATGGCATAGTTCTTGCCCCACTGATCCTCCCTGGATGCTGCATCATTTCATGATGTAGGGTCTAAGATATTTTTTGTTACTTTTGTCCAGTGTTAGGTGGTGTGGTACGTTGGTGAGTTTCTGTGAATTGGTGAACCTCCATATTTCAAAAGACCTACTATTTTATTAGGTTTCTTTTCAGATTTTTGGAATTGTGAATTCTCTTTTATCACGATCGGGGGCATGTCCCAACCTGGTTTGGTATTTCTGGTTTTAGAGTCTTTCGTGGACAGTGTTGGGATAATTAGTTGTCTTGTTTGGACTCTTAGATGTCATTTGATTCGTCTAACTTTATTATATATTTTGTATGTCTTCCATTATTTACTTTTATTATGCTCTAGAGGTTAGGCTAAAGGGGTGGTATTCAGCCCGCGGTGGGCTGAGATACTCATCAGGACAACTCCCTAATTCGAGTTGTGACAGATGTGCACCGGTATTTAATATTCGAATGACATATGTAACAAATTTTGAATGTATATGTAATTAACATATGTATCTAGATTAGTTCGGGTTGTGACATATGATTAGTTTATGCCCACCCTATCTGACTTCCACATAGTGGTGTGACAGTCCATTTTC
This sequence comes from Capsicum annuum, assembly GCF_002878395.1. Classification (NCBI taxonomy): domain Eukaryota; kingdom Viridiplantae; phylum Streptophyta; class Magnoliopsida; order Solanales; family Solanaceae; genus Capsicum; species Capsicum annuum. The sequence continues at coordinate 36,306 of NW_025836755.1, read as the reverse complement.
ACAATTTTTTATCACATTACTTATATATTCGAATATTGCATAGGCTTGTGATAAAATAAATAAAATATTTAAATATAATATAATTAATAGAAAATTATTTCTGATAAAACATCTATTATATAATAGTAATAATATTTTTAACATATCTAGATTCTCTATCTCCGCTTAAAATATTAATAAGTTATAAAACTCTAAATAAAGTAACATAGATATACCATAACTAAAGAATTTTATACACATCAAAAATATTTTAGAAGAGCAATAAATTATATTTCTACCAAATGCTAATTTAGATTAAATATTTCACAATATATTTGATATCACTAAAATTCTCAAATGAACTGTCCAAAAATCAAATAGTCGGTCTCAACAAGTCATAAATAACTTGGGAAAGTTATAGAAAAGCTCTAGACACTGAAAATGTATGAAAATAAAGAAAATAATCATGAGGGTCATTACAACATCCATTACTAAAAGGATAGAGCCTCTTGGCAGTTCCCCTAATGATCTTGGGCGTATTTATATGTCCAATCACCGATATTCACCTATATTTGGACTTGTTCTGAGAGCTAAAGTATGTGATTCTGATTGTAATTGAGCTTTAATTGTGTTCCTTATCTAATGGACATGATTAGTTTTTGTAAGAATAAATTATGGTGGAATTAAATGTGATTAGACGTATGAACGAGAAGTTAATGGTGAAAGGAGCAATAAGGTCAATTTATGGAGATGGGGCTACTGGAACTCGGCTAGGAAAGAAAAGAGTGAAGCAAGGAAGAGAAAAAAGTCAAGACAACAAATCCAGCAGCCTATCGCGATATCATCGCGACACAGTAAATGGTAAATCTCCAAGAAATAAAACTCCAGAAGGTCATTGCGATACCACCACATCACGGTGAAGGAGATATATGCAAAAGATGATTTCCAGTAGCTCATCGTGATTCCACCGCATCGCAGTGAGGGTCCAATTCACAATTATCAATTTCAAGTATTTCACCGCGATAAGGCCGCATCACGGTGAGAATAGAGATATGATGAAAACTGTGTCACGGTGATAGACAAGGTGGGAGAATTTGACCCAGCTATAAAAAGAACAATTCAAGTCAATTGAAATCACTGTGGAAAGCACAACAGCAGTAGAAAAACAACAAAAACTCTCTTTTAGGGTTCTTAGAATTTCTTTGAACTTCTTTACTTCAAGATTAATTCTTGGTAAAATTAATTATTTGTTTTTTATGTTGAATTCAAGCATGAGTGGCTAAACACCCTTGTTCTAGGGTTTAAGCCAAAAAAATGACTTCACTTTGATATTCTTTATCATAGTTTTTTGTTGGTTTATCATCTAGGTTGTTCATAATTTCTTGTGCTTACTTTGAATTCTCATCATTACAGTTTTCAACCTTTGCTTGCTTTCCTATTTTCATAAATTATTATATCTTATTAATTTACATTTTTACATGAAACTTCAAAATCATCTTGATACTTTACAACACTTAATACCTCCATGTATAAAACTAAAGTTGGTTGAATTGCTAATTACGCAGTCCTTGTGGGTACGATATCCAACTGTCTAAGTCACTATATTACTCGTATGATCACGTACACTTACGTGTGAATTCGAACGCAACAAGTTTTTGACTCTGTTGTTAGGGACTAGTATAACTTGTAATTTACTAAATTATTGATTTTTTGCTAGTAAGTTTATCTGTTAACAACTTGGTCTTAGCGGCTGACCTTTTGCAGAACTAACTGAATACAGACTGGTGAGAGATAGATTTTTGCTTGAACCTTATTCGAAACTAGAACGGGCATTTCCACCGATACGAAGAGCTCAGTATCCAATCCAGATGGTTTAAATGGCTGAACCCAAAGATCCTAATCTTGTAGATCCAATCGATCTACTTAATCCAAATGTCGAACGTGTTCCAGCTCTGGTTATTCTAGTTTCTCCTGCTCAAGCATCTGCTAGAACTTTTCGTGAGATGGAAATCCCACTCACAAACCATGCTACTAACAGTATTCGCAAGCTAGAGCCAGGTGGTTAATTTGAGTTAACGCAGAATATAGTGCAGTTGCTGAATTCGGTTGGGAAATTTGCTAGATTTTCACATGAGGACCCACAGCAGCACATACAGAACTTCCTTGAAATTAACGATACCTACATTCCTATAAGGGTGAATACTGATTATGTCAGATTGACTCTCTTCCCCTTTTCCTTAATTGGAGAAGCAAAAAGGTGGTTGCATTCTGAACCACCACTCTCCATTACTTCTCAGGAAGATCTAGCTCAGAAGTTCTTTATTAAATTCTTTCCATTAGGGAAGACTGCATATTTGAGAAGTGATATTCTGAGTTTCAAGTAAAAAGAAGGAGAGAATCTCTACCAAGCTTGGGAAAGATTTAAGTGTATGCTCAGAAATTGCCCTTACCATCACCAGTCTTATGATGTTCTTGTTCATACTTTCATTGAGGGTTGGAGCCAAATACCATGATTCTCTTGGATTCAGCAGTAGGTGGGCAAGCTCTTGAGAAAACTTATGATGAATTATATACATTACAGAATCAAATTTCATAAGGGAATCCTGAATGGCAGCTGACTCGAAGAGTGCTCCTAAAAAGGTTACAAGTGTAATAGAAGTAGATCAGTTCACCACCTTATTAGCTCAACTTGCTGCATTATAGAATCATATTACCAACAAGTTAAGTAGCATGAAGTTAGGGGTTGCATATCCATAAGCAACAACAAATGTAGTTCAACAGGTAAATGTGTGGTGTGAAGTTTGTGTTAGTAGTGAGCATGGAAGATGATTGTATGATGAATCCAGATTCTGTTAATTATATGGGGAATGCAAATCATGAGGGACAACAAAACTTTGGTAATACCTTTAATCAAAACTGGAGAAACCATCTAAATTTCTCATAGTGTGGAAATCAAGAATAGTACAATAATCATTCTAAGGGGCCAATGCAAAAGAATCAACAGCAGGTTCATAATAATTAAGCCACTACTCAAACGAACAATATAGAGAACATTTGAAGAAACTTCTAGCTCCTCAAGCACACATGGCAGTAGATATAAAGAGTTAACATGCAGATATAAGGACTCAATAGTTGATTACGAGGAATTTGGAGTTGTACCCGGTCAAATTACAGGACCACAAAACACTAGACCTCAGAGAGGTCTACCTTGTGATACAGTGGCAAATCCAAAATAGGTAAATGTAGTTACAACGAGGAGTAGTTTGCAATTAAAGGAGGCTGAGACTGAGCAGGTTAGTCCCAGCTATAGATGATAATCCTAAAAAAAATAAGGAGACAGGTGTCAAAACAAAAGTTGCAAGTGATGAAACCTAAGTGGAGAAGAAGACTATACCTTTACCTTTTTCACAAAGGGATAAAAAGCACTAAGAGAATAAAAGTTACAAAAAGTTTTTGCATTTTCTAAAGTAGGTTCATGTAAATCTTTCTCTTGTTGATATTCAATAGAGTACTCCAAAATATGCAACGTATCTGAAATACATAGTGGCAAACAAGAACCCGTTGATAGAGTATGCCATAGTTGCACTTATTGAGGAAGGCACATCTAAGATACAAAATAAATTACCCACGAAGCTGAAGGATCCAGGTAGTTTTACTTTGAAGATCACTATTGGACAGTCCATCAGTGCTCGTAGATTGTGTGACTTGGCGGTGAGCATCAATCTTATGTCCACATCTTGGTTTTGAAAGATGGGTCTTGGTAGTCCGAAACCCATGACCATTAATTTGCAGTTGGCTAATAGGTCCCTTGATAAGCCTAATGGAATTATTGAAGATGTCTTGGTACAAGTGGGGTCACTGATTTTTCCAGTTGACTTTGTTATTCTTGATTTTGAAGCTAATCCAGTTGTTCTATTTATTTTAGGACACCCATTCCTAGCAATAGGGAAGTTACTTATTGATGTAGTTGCAGGGAAGATGACTATGAGAGCGCATAACAAAGTGGAGTTTTTTGATGAATACAAGGAACTGAAGTTGTCTAGAATATATGAAGAATTGTCTTCTATATAAGTTATAAACCTTACTTCAGAGCTCCATTTGTTATAATCTGATGCACCACTCGAGCAAACTTTAATAGGTAATGATCTTTATGGTGATGTAGAGGCTCTTGAATTGGTTCAAGTTATGAATTTAGTGGTTATTGACATGAGAAAGTTTCTTTTTGAGCCATTAAATAGGCCAATTGGCTTATCTCCCAAAGCTTTAGCTAATGAAGCTCAAAAATTGGAGCTTAAGACTCTTTCTCCATACTTAAAATATGTTTTCCTTGGTGATAATGATATCTTGCCTATTATTTTGTCTACAAGATTATCTAATGTACGGGTAAGGGAAACAATGGCAGTATTGAAAAGAAGAAATAAGGCAATTGGTTGGCAAATGTCAGACATCACAAAAATTAATCCAGCTATTTGTATGCACAATATATACATGGAAAAATGTTACAAGGCAAGTGTGCAGCAACAACGGAGATTGAATCTAGTGATGAAGCAAGTGATATGAAAAGAAGTCATTAAGTGGCTTGATGTTGGGTTATTTATCCCATATCAGGCAGCAAGTGGGTCATCCCAGTACACTACATCCTAAAGAAAGGTAAGATGACTGTGGTGACCAATGAAGATAATGATTTGATCCTCATGCGCATGGTAACTGGATAGAGAATTTACATTGTTTATCAAAAGTTGAATAAAGCCACCAGGAAGGACCATTATCATATCCCATTCATTGATCAAATGCTGGAGTGGCTGGTAGGTCAGGAATAATATTGCTTTTTAGACAGTTACTCAGGGTACAGTCAGATCACAATAGTGTTAGAAGATTAAGAAAAGACCACTTTCACATGTCCATATGGCATATATGCATTCAGACGCATGCCTTTTAGCCTCTGCAATGCATCAAAAACATTTCAAAGATGCATGATGGCAATTTTCTATGACATGATTAAAGAATTCGTCGAGGTATTAATGGATGACTTCTCTATTTATGCTAACTCTTTTGATGTATGCTTCCAGAATCTAGATCGAGTCTTAGCTTATTGTGAGGAGTTAAATCTTGTACTAAATTGGGAAAAATTCCATTTTTTGGTCAAGGAAGGAATAGTCCTAGGTCATAAGGTGTCATATAGAGGACTTGAAGTGGATAGATCCAAAGTTGAATTCATTGAAAAGCTATCATATTTGGTAACAGTAAAGGGAGTGAGAAGTTTTCTAGGGCATGCAGGGTTCTACAAGCGGTTTATCTAAGATTTTTCAAAAATTGCAAGTCTATATGTAAGCTACTGGAAAAAGAAGCTAATTTGGATTGTTAAAAGTTTTTTGAGAGGCTAAAGAAAAAACTGACAAAAACACCTATTTTGATTTCTCCAATTTGGGTGTTACCATTCGAATTGATGTGTGATGCCAGTGATGTGGCTACAGGAGCAATTTTGGGGTAGCAAAAAGACAAGGTATTTTATTCTATTTATTATGCAAGTAAAGACTTGAATAATGCCCAGATGAATTACACAGTCACAGCTAAGGAAATATTAGCACTTATCTATGCGTTCGACAAATTTAGATCATATTTGGTGGGAACCAAGGTGATTGTTCACATAGACCATATTGCCATCAAGTATTTTTTCAACAAAAAGATTCCAAGCCATGGTTCATTAGGTGGATTCTATTGCTTCAAAAATTTAACCTTGAAGTGTGTGATCAAAAAGGAGCGGAGAATCAAGTTGTAGATTATCCATCAAGGATAGAGAATCGTGATCATATTATTGGTGATACACTTTGCATCCAGGAAGAGTTTCCATATAAGAAATTTTTGGCACTTGATGTGTGTGAATTTTCTTGGTATGCAGACATTGTGAATTTATTGGGGGGGGGGAGGGTTTACCCTCCCAAAGCTACCAATCAACAGAAGAAGCTGTTATATGATTCTCATACATACATATGGGATGAGCCTTATCTCTTCAAATAGGGTCCTAATGGTATTGTATGCAGATGTGTGTCTGAAAGTGAATCTAATCAAATGCTACAAAAGAGCCATTCAGCTCTTTATGGTGGCCATCATCGGGGTGAATGAACAGCAAGAAAGGTGTTACAATCAGGTTTCTTTTGGCGAATATTATTTAAAGATACAATTTCTTTTGTGAAGGGGTGTGATCAATGTCAGCGATTAGGGACCATATCAAGGGGTCATGAGATGCCCCTGAACAATATTCTTGAGATTGAGGTATTCGATGTTTGGGGGATAGATTTTATAGGACCATTCCCACAATCTAATGGCAACTTATTTATACTAGTGGAAGTCGATTACATATCTAAATGGGTGGAAGTTACTGCTTTCCCCACAAATGATGCAAGAGTGGTGTTGAAGTTGGTAAAGAAGCATATCTTCTCCCAGTTTGGAATACCTAGAGCTATTATCAGTGATGGAGGTACGTATTTTATTAACACTAAGTTTAAAAATATTTTGGATAAATATGGTGTTAAACACAAGGTTCCCACTGCGTATCACCCATAAACGAGTGGTCAAGTAGAGGTATCTAACCGAGAGATCAAGCAGATTTTACAAAACACTGTAAATGGCCAGCATACGGATTGGTCAGAAAATCTAGATGATGTACTATGGGCTTATAGGACAGCTTATAAGATGCCCATTGGAAACTTTCTGTATCTCTTAGTATATGGGAAAGTGTATCACTTTCCTGTGGAGCTTGAGCATCAAGCTTATTGGGCGGTTAAGAAACTGAATCTCACTATGAAGGTCGCGGGTGAGAAGAAATTATTGAAGTTGATCGAAATTGATGAGTTTCGTCTCCATGCTTATGAGAATGCAAAATTGTACAAAGAAAAGACCAAGAAATGGCATGACAAGCATATTTTTGGACAAAGATTTTGAACCTAGACAACTTGTTTTGCTATTCAATTTGGAGTTGAAGTTGTTTCTGGGTATGTTGTGTTCTAAGTGGTCTGGGCCTTTTGAGATGGTGTGAATGACGCCTCATAGAGTTTTGGAACAGTTAAAAGACTAAGAAATTCTTAGAGAATGGATAGCGGGTAAAGCATTATTAGGCAAATCATGGAGATAAGCACAATGTGTCCATCACCTTAGTGGATAAGTGAAACTAAGTTGAGTCGTGCAATAATGTAAACTAGGGCGTTGCATGGGAGGCAACCCACGAATGTAATGTAATAGCATAGCTTTTTGTTTTTAGTTGTTATAAAGGAAAGAAAGAGAAAAAATAGAAAAGAAATCAAAAATACAAAAAGATGAGTCGTGCCATGATCAAAACTAAGGCGCTGAGTGGGAGGCAACCGACTTTTTCTTAAATTATTTAATTATTTTTGTTTAGCTTGTAGGTATAAGAGAATTTGAGGTAAGAAGGTGAGAAAAAAATAAGGCGCATGTAATGTTAGAGAAAGAAACCAAGTTTGGCAAAAATGTGTCCAAGATACCGAAAAAAGGGTGAGTAACAAGGGGTTAAAATCCCCAGATTTCAAATTCCAGTGGATCACCGCAATTTCATCGCATCACGGTGAAGTCGAATTTGCCAAATTTCACATTCCAATAACTCACCGTGATTTCACCACATCGCGGTGAGGGATCAATTTACAAGAGTGCAAACTCCATTTACTCACCATGATTTCACCTCGCGGTGAGGGTAATTTTACGAAAAAAATTTAATTTGTCGGGTTTAACCCGACCCAACCCTAAATAGTTAGTTCCCTATATAAATAATCCCTTATCCCTTCATTTCTAAACCCTAGTGCTGCCCTCTCTCCCCTTAGACAAATTCTTCTCTCTATTTGCTTATTCTTCAAAAAGTATCTACTCCAAGATCACTTGTCCAACTCAACTAAAGTAAGTGTAACGCCCCGAGAACCTATCCCGAGACATCACATGGTGCTCAAGGCCACACATGGCCTCAAGCTAACCCTCCAAGCCTGTCATCACTTTCAGAACTCTCCACGACATGAATCATCATAAAGTAGGGAAGAATAATCATGACATGAACATACTGAGATACGAAGTAATACGATTCTATACAAATAAAATACTGAAATCTCTGTACATGCTGGCACACTAGTCTGACAAAGCCTCTACTACATAGGACTGAGGAGCCATCGGAATAGATCTCCAACTTACTCGTACTGAATTGAAAGTAAAAAACCATCTACTAACAAGACAAAATCGGAGACACGGGTCCTCGAACCATGAGGACTCACTAATCGTAGAAATGTAGATGAAGGTACTCAAAGATCACTGTCGCTACTGAGACTGAGCACCTGAACCTATATCATGAGGAAATATAGAGTACAAAAGAGTATGGGAGTCAGTACTTGGGAATGTACTAAGTATGTGGGGGTGGATGCAACATTTTAAATAATATCATAAATGTATAAGAAAATCATACATGCTGACAATAATAACTCTCTTCACTTGAATTATCTAAAACATCATTTTCGGAAGTCATCAGTAATAACATATTCTTCATAAATCTCATAAATCATTTAACTCAACTCAAACTCTATGACTCATGACTTAAGAGTGACTCGGTAACTCATGGTACTTAGATTATTATGGACGTGGGAGTTTCTTATAACCAACATAACTATGGATAGGATAAAGTTGGGACTTTTGAGTTATCTAAGAAAAGAGTCAAGCAAACCGACAGGGAACCACAAGCACCAGTAGTCCCTCGAGGTCAGGCATGGATATTTGGATATAAGGTGGTCAACGAAGCTGGCAAAAATGGTATTCGAAACACCTTAACATAAAATACATCCCAGAAGTGTTTATTAATAGGGGAAGCTAGCAGCGTGAGTACCCTAGCATGGTTCGCCGGTTGGAGAAGCTGAACATGACTTTTGTGTTTGACCAGCCTACAGAGTGCAACCTGTACCTCATGCGGGAGTTTTATGCCTACTGGGACCTGACCCAGACCATGAGGTAAAGATCCATGGGAAAGTGGTGACATTTATAGCTATGGACATAAATGACTTGTTGGGTGTTCCTAGGGTGTTGAGGACCCGCTGAGGCAGCTGATTATTACCCCTTCATATGCCCATATCCAACATTTGTTGTGTGGAATAAGATCTACTTTCATCCTTCCCATATTCTCAAATAAAATAAGAGGCACGCATGTGGGGAAGAATTGTCTATCATTGCCTTATCCAAGGCAAATACATGACGGAAGTGACTCGTAACAGAGATTGTTTGATATATGCTCTTATGTGTGATAATGTTGACATCAATATAGGTGTGGTTATCTTCTCTACAATAAAAAAGACGTGTTACCATGATGGGCACTGATAAAATTTTGGAGGTTTGCTTACCAAGTTTTTGAGGAGGCATAGGGTAGAAGAAGATTTTGATTACAAGTCGGTGGTGGATACTCATTTGATTGGTTTGACTACAGTTAGGAGAATAGCTGGAGCTCATGACCTGATCCTAACTATGTCTGAATGTCAAGCTCGAACTGATGAGATTACTGTAAGAATGTACGAATTACAAATGCTGTAAATGTGGGTTAGGGGGAGACTAGCAACCAATGAAGAAATTCATGCGGTTGAGTTGGATTACCCTCTAGGTCATCATGCCAGGATTTTGCTGAGGATAGGGCCAGCATTTGTTGAGCCATTTGATTATGATGTGCCTACCGATAAGGAGCAGTAGTTGCGAGATTTGGATATTGAGTTGGAGGACGATAATAATCCTGATGTGGGAGATGCTAATGATGATGTAGAGGAGGTTATTGATGTTGATGGCACTGATGATGTAAATGATGACATGGTTGAGGCTTGAGCAGGGAGTAATACGCCACCTCACTATTTGAGCTTATTTGTAAGCACTGGGACAGTGCTTTATTTTAAGTGTGGGGTGGTTTTATCTCGTATCTCGTTCTTTTTATCCTAGCACTTTGTTTCATTTTGGTTGGATATTTTTATTTTTATTTCTATTGTTGGATGTGTTTATTTATCTATTTGGATGTTAAACTTAGCTATTTCTAACTATTTGGAACATTGTGGTCTGTAATAGCTAGTATGTTTAGCAATGGTTTGCTTTTTAGTTTAAAGTATTGTTTTTGCCCTCAAGGAAATTCTTGTTTTTCCCTCAAGGTAATGCAAAATAAATAGTCATAGTTAGTTGCTCTCCCAAATGATGGATGGATGGATGACGACCCTCTTAAGGGGAGTTAGTCCTTAGAAGCTGAGAAGTTATGAGAACCCAATCACGACTTTTGGAGAAATGCTTAGTGTTGGTCCATTTGGACAGTGACTTGGAACATATTGTTTTTAAAACAAAGCATGTCTCAAGCTAAAAAGGGACCTAATTTTAGATAATCTCAGTAGGTGTAATTCGGTTTGTCAGCTTAAAGTTGAATTTGACAAAGTGCAAGATCGGAAACCATAAGGATCTGACTTAAATCTAGCATGAACCAAGAGTGAGATAATTTTCGTTTATATTCTACATGTCTAGGAATGTCTAGAACTTGCCTGGTGTGTTTACAAAGAGAAATAAAGGATGTTGGGTGTAGGAAATGATGTAGATATTTTTGTTGATAGCTTAATTATTAGACATTCTTTACCTACCCTTATGTATATTCTTTGAGCTTACAGCTTGATTTCTTTGGTAGCCTTATGTGTAGCCTAATCCCTTTGTTGATAGACCTTAATTTGATTTAAAGATCCTAAGAGCTTTAATGAAAAATTGATAGAGTATGGAATGTGAAAAGGAAAAAAATATAAAAAGGAGAAAAGGTGAAAGTGAAGCCCCAGAGTAATAGTTATTGGTGTATGACAAATTTATGTACTGTGGGTGGGAGTGAAAAAAAAATCTGTGCTCAAAATTGAATCTTGCATTAATAGAAAACATTCCCACCATCTTGTATGTTACTATGCTTAATGAGATTAGGGTGAAACAAATTATGTGTAAAGGTATTAAAGGTGATGTTGGGTTGATAGAGAGTGATCTGAATTGTATAATGCAATGTATTAAAGTGCTTAAGGAGATTAGCCACTATTACCTAAATAGTTCCTGCTGGTCCCTCAGACTATATTGCAACCATGAAAGACCTAGTTGATCCTTCATCTCAGCATCCAACTATTAGTAGAGTAGTACACTTAGGGAAAGCATATGGTTCATTATCTTTCATGTATGAATTCTTTTTTGAGAGAGAGTGATTTAATTGTGATAATCCCCTTACATTATACATTGAAAAAATTATGAGTGAATATGGGAAACTTTTTTTTTAGGGTGCATGTGGATAAATGTCTGGTTACTTATTGTGGTTTTAGATTTGAGTGATTTGATTAAGTTTTCCAATGAATTGGATGTTCACTGTTGAGATAATGATGTTTGAAACGAATTATCCCGTGTGCATAAAAATATTTTTGACATGTTTCGAGCTAAAAAGTTATTGTTAGAATTGTAAGTGCCCAGCACAAGCATATCACCTAGGTTGTGATGTGAAGCTTAATTGATTATGGTGTTGATTGAGATTGTTTGAGGACGAACAAGGTTTTAAGTATGGGCTGGTGATCTTGGGCGTATTTATATGTCCAATCACCGATATTCACCCATATTTGGACTTGTTCTGAGAGCTAAAATATGTTATTCTGATTGTAATTGAGCTTTAATTGTGTTCCTTATCTAATGGACATGATTAGTGTTTATAGGATTAAATTATGATGGAATTGAATATGAATGGACGAATGAGTGAGAAGTTAATGGTGAAAGGAGCAATGAGGTCAATTTATGAAGATATTGGATGAATGAGTGAGAAGTTAATGGTAAAAGGAGCAATGAGGTCAATTTACGAAGATGAGGATACTGAACTTGGATTGGAAAGAAAAGAATGAATCAAGAAAGAGAAAAAAGCCGAGACAACAAATCCAGAAGCCTGTCGTGATATCACTGCAAAGTGACAAATGGTAAATCTCTAAGAATTAAAATTCCAGAAGGTCATTATGATATCACCGCGTCACGGTGAAGGAGAAATATGCAAAGGATGATTTCCAGTAGCTCACTGCAATTCCACCACATCGCGGTGAGGGTCTAATTCACAATTATTAGTTTCCAGTATCTCACCGCGATAAGACCACGTCACGGTGAGAATAGCAATGGGACGAAGACCGTGTCACGGTGATAGGCAAAGGCGAGAGAATTTGACCCAGCTATAAAAGGAACAATTCAATTCAATTGAAATCACTTTGGAAAGCACGGCAGCGTCGGAAAAATAGCAAAATCTCTCTTTTCGGGTTCTTAGAATTTCTTTGAACTTCTTTACTTCAAGATTAATTCTTGGTATGATTAATTATTGGTTTTTGATGTTTAATTCAAACATGAGTGGCTAAACACCCTTGTTCTGAGGTTTAAGCCAAGAACATGACTTCACTTTGATATTCTTTATCATAGTTTCTTGTTGGCTTATTATCTGGATTGTTCTTAATTTCTTGTGCTTGCAATTTTGATGAGTGGCCACCATTGGAATAAATCTATATTTCTATGTGAAACTAGGAGAAGAATCGTAATATAGAATAAAGATATTAAGGATCAATTGCTAGAAGATAGCCATATACATCTAAATAGATTATTGCATCCACACTCAACGATGTAGTTGATAAGTTCATATAGGTAGATATAGGTAGAATATTGGAGGTTGGCAGACCGTGATCATGCAATAAACCTTATGAATTAATGACCCAATAAGTAACTAGACTGCAATAAGAATAGAGATTTGTAAGATTGTTGGAAGTGCCTCAACCCTGGAATTCTCATCAGCACTGTTTACAACCTTAGCTTGCTTTGCTATTGTCACAATTTCCTATTTCTTATTTATTTACATTTTCACTAGAAACTTCAAAATCATCTTGATACTTTACAACACTTAATACATTCTTGTCTAAAAGTAAAGTTGGTGAATCGCAAGTTGCATAGTCCTCGTGGGTACGATATCCGACTTTCTAAGTCACTATATTACTTGTACGATCATGTATCTTGCGTGTGAATTTAAATATAAAACCTAACCAGAAGATGCTTCTCCTGTAAGTGAGAAGGGTAACAACCTCAGTCTAAGCGCTTCCTGATTCACCCCCAAAATGGTATACAAACTGCAAATCTCGATAAAATTTGCAAGGTGCATAGTTGTATCGTCTGTAGGAAAACCCACAAATACACCCTTCAATTTTAAGAGTTAGATCATTGTGCTCGTGATGTCAAACTTGATGCCTATGGGTAAAACAGGCGGAATAATGGCTCCAGTCTCTGTCGGCTTAACGTATCCCAAATATTCTTCATCATCGATAGATGGCTGCACATACTGATATTTTGGGATCACTTGAACATGGGAACCTCTAGCTCTATTTTGATTTCCATCGAGTGCTACTCAACGGTCTATTTTTTGTCTCTGCTCAGCTAGATCTCCCTGCATAGCTACCCACTAAGCTTCTTTTATTACCCTTCTCTCATTTTAAGCTTGATCCAAAAGCTCACCAGTCTATAGATCAACAATATCTTGAACTCCTTCAGGAGGAGAGGGAGGTACAACATCAAGAACCCCTTCAGGAATATAATCTTTTTTCTGTTCCACCATCCTACTAGGTGTTTGTAGGATCCTCTCTGGATTTGGATACTGGGAGTAAGGGATTTCCTTTACTCTATGTGTTAGGTATACACTGGCGTATACCCAACTAAGAACAAAAAGAAAAAACCCAAAAATAACAACTTTAATTCTTAAATCACCACCGTATTTCCGTGGCAATGACGCCAAAGTTTGGTGACGTCCAAGCTACACCTCCTCTTAGAAGATAATACAATCGCTGCAAGATATAGTAACCCAACAAAGGTTGGGGTCGAATCCCAAGGGAATATATGGAATCATGTTTCTCAACTATTGTAATCAATGGGCGGAACTGGAAAAGTAAATAGGGGTTTTGAATAGCAATATCGAACAAGTGGTGAATATCAACTTCGGTTGTAATCAGTCATAGGTGAACACTAGGATTGTTTTCCCCCTAGCTTCTCAACTCCGTAGGCTTATCGTGATTTGTTGAACCAACCTAATACCTTGCATGCAGAATCGATAAGTTATGTACCTTCTACAATCTTTTGGATAAGCAGAAGGATTTCACCCTTTACCTTTTGAGTCTCAGAATATCGCCTTATGAACCCTTATCATGATCCCAGTTATCTATTACCTTTTGAGTCTGTAGTTATTAGATGAAATCTAACCATATTACTTAGATAATACCAATTTTCGTGGATCGACATTTAATGGCACAACCCAAACTGGGGCCTTATCATAATGGGCATGTCAAGTCCAACATAGACCAGAGACCAACCCCCGATACCCAATCCAACCAATCATCTTATACCCTAAGTCGGATGAATTTTCAACATATAACAAGATAACGTATTTAACAATGTAATGACTTTGGGATAAGTCTATATCTGAGACCAACCCAACCAAGTCAATCCACCCAATAACCAACCAACCAAACCAAAAAGGATAATCCAATATATATCATATATAAATCATAACCATTCCATACCCAAGTCCATACAAAGCCTCTAAACAAAACCAAAGAGTATATAGTCGGGACATGCCCATGACCATCGTAAAAAACCAAGTCTATAAAAAGACATAAATATGAAAAGTAGGCCATGACATTAAATGGAGCCTTCTAAAAGATGGAAGCTCACCACTTCAATCCAACCGAGATGATCCCGAATTCAATCACTAAGTAGGAGAAGAAGTACGGCTGATTCCGACATCGCATGGGGATACAGCAGCCCAAAGACGAGTTAGCGGGTGAACGCTAGTATGCACTCAATATAAGGATAAAATAATGCCAACCTTTAAAGTCAAGTAAACCAATCATATGCATTCACAATCATACACATATAGAGAGAGATATAATCCATGCCGGTAAAGGGAGTCGGGTTTAGCGTGCCTTTAAAACCATTAACTGTCATAATCTATCCACAAGCTATATAGGTCCAGTATTACCCCCTATACGGGCCTCGATGTGTGTAGCCGCATGATCCAGAGATACTATAGGAGTAGGGAATTCCCGTGTACCCTTCGCTCTCCATGATACATATATATAAGTGTTAGGGGATTCCCATGAACCCCTCAAGTATATGGTCTCCATGACCAATCCTCATGTCGGCAAACATGAGTTCCAGTGTTTGTCCATTGGACTCTCACCTTCACGGTTACCTATCACAACCCGCCATTATTACCCAATTAAAACCATTACTATTCATTCAAAATAATTTCATAGCCACCAAGGCCTTACTATTTGACCATTCCAAACCATCCAAACTATTTAAACCAATTTAGGGTTCCAATACCAAACCATACAGTGCAATAGCTTCAATGAAAGTTCAACAATAGAGTAAAACATTCTCATAGGTATTTTATCAAACATGTTGAGGTAATACCTTTACCAAGACCAAAACCAAAGCACAAACCATTAAGTTTAGGATTACGCATGACCCATTTGTTAACAACTAACAAGCACCCACAAATGCAAACCACCACCAAAACCATGTGAAAAATATAATTGAAACCAAGAGTAAATAATACTCAACAATATGCATCCCAAACCCTCAATATTAGCTTTCAAAACCACCATTTATGATTCATAATCTATGTTTAAAACACATTAAAACATGCCTTTAGTTGGAACTAATAATGAGGTAGGAGTAAATGCCTTATACAAGAAGATTCACGGAAGGAAACTTAACTCTTGAGCTATTTAAAGAGCACTTGTAGAAACCCTAGCCTCAATCTTCAAGAGAATATTTAGACAGAGTATTTGGAGTGTTTTGATCCATCCAAAGTGAATTATGAGAGGCCACCATATAACGTGGGTACATAAGGATTTTGGGGTGGGAAATGTCCAGACTACCCTCAGCTTAAAAGCTGAAAACTAACTCGCAGGAGGGTATGACCCATCCCCCTAAATCATACTCTAGGGTATGAGTGGCACCCTAGTCTTGTACCGTAGCACCACCTTGGACCTTAATACTTCTAAACATATGACCACACATGCCCAACTCATATCCTAACATATGATTAGTACCCTTGGAACCGTCCTTTGGTCAGAATCCACTAGACTAGTCAATAAGCATTATACGACTTTGCATCATACACCTCATATCCTACCATACGAATAGTATGATATTTAGTCATATCTTAGAAAGAAACAAACCCAAACACAAAGACTAATATACGAAAGAGAGTCCTTAACCCGTACCCAAACATACGAGAAGGATGCTCAAACCGTACCTTATCCAGAAACTTCAAACTTAGGAAGTTTTTCTAAGGGTCAAAGTTTAGGGTGTTTCAGTTAAACTCCAAATTATATTGTCATTATCTTTTCCTAATCACTACTTTTCTTTCGGAGTAAGTAGCAATAATCTAGGTGGGATCCTAACGTATGCACCCATTAAGAAAACTAGTAAACCAAAGATAATACAATCTATGCATGGGTATCAGTTATGAATGACAATAGGAATTTCCCTACTTCAACAATCCGCTAGGTTTTCCACAACCCTAGCTAAGAGTTTTTATCCGCTCATGCTTATGAAGTAATCAAAAACATAGTAATCAACAACATTCTTAATTTAAAGAATAAGATGAAATCATAATAATCACAAGTAAAAACCCAATACTGTAACTAAATTAATCAACCAAAATTAATATAAGAGAATTCAAAGACCAAAATTGAATCTCGAAATCAAAATATATTACTGAATATCAAGAGTGTGTTAATTCAATTAAAAGATATATAAGGGGTATTTATAGTACATGACGAAATCCTAAACCCAAAGACCAAACAACATAGGAGAAAAAAGGGTTAGTGGCTACTTATGGTCCCTACATATGCCTTATCCCCGAGCACAGCCTGTAGGGTGGGCGTATGTAGTGACTGGATGTGCTCATACCAAAAAATACTGCAGGTCAGCTCTTGGAATTTTGGACTTATGGTAAATACTAAAACACTATGGGTTTTGACCTTAAGAAAATTTCCTGCGTTTTGGCTTCTGGACATCATATGAGTTGGGGTACTTCTCGTATGATAAGGTATGACTAGGTTGGGTTATTGTATAGTGACCAGTATGGATTGGTTGGTTATTATCTAAGGTACGATTATATCATACTAGTTGTATGCAAGGTATGAATGGTAAGGTGTCAATCGTATGTTGCCCTAAGTTTAGTCTAGGTGATTCAATTCTTCCTAGGGTAAGACTTCATGGTACTAATCATATGGTTGGGTACAGTTTGGTCTTGAGTGGTTGCACATTAGATAGTGTTGGGGTCCAAGGAGAGGCCTAGGGTATAAGAGGTGGGTACCACTCGTATGGTAGGGTATGACTGGTATGGGGTAGTCGTACCATCCTGTGGGGATTTTAAGCAGTTTAAGTTGGGGGTAATCTAGACATTTCTCCACTTAAACTCTTAAGGCCCCATGACTTATATCACTTTTGGGACATTATTTAACCTATTTGCAATCACTCAAACTCTCTTAAAACACTCTCAAATTCTCTTAAGGCTTTTGACTCAAGAAAGGCTAGGGTTTCATTAATAAGATCAATTTGGGGCTTACAAGGGTGATTTCTCTCTGTCATCTATGTAATCTAAGGTATATTACTCCCCCCTCATTGTTAGTTCAACTAAAGGCATGATTTAATGTTATCATGGCATGATTGTGGTATGGTTTTGGGTCTTAAATATATGTTGGGGTTTTGATTATAAATAGTTTGGTTATGGTTTTCCCATGTTTTTAGATATGATTTTCATATTATTATGGTGTTTTGGACATTTGGTTGCATGGGAATGGTCAATTGTTACTTTGTTTTGGCTTTGGAAACACTATGCCCCCAACATGTTTGATAAAATGCCTATGAGAGTTTTTTTGGTTAAATTGTTAGACTTTTATTGAACTATGCATGGTATAACTTGGTAATGAAACTCTAAATGGTTTAAATGGTTTGAAATGGTTAAATGGTAAGGTATTGGTGGTTATGATAGGTTTAATTAAAAGCCTTGTGAGGTACAATAGATCCCCCAAGCGAACATAATAATAAACATCTTGTAGGGTACATAGGATTCCCCCAAGTCAACTTAAAAATGTAATCTATGGGTACATGGGAATCCCATCTACTTAAAAAGGATGGCTAAGGACAGCAAGCTATAGTTGGTATGATGATACCACTACTTATAGCCTTAGTTAATAACAAATGGAAAGGTGGTATGGTTGTGTGGTAATGGTTTTAATTGGGCAATAATGGCGGGGTATGATAGCTAACTATGAAGGTATGAGTCAAATGGACAGTGTGAGTCAAATGGACAGACACTGGAAACTCATATTTTTCGACATGAGGATTGGTCATGATGACCATATATGATACTTATGGGGTAGATGGGAATCCCTAAGTACACTTGTACATATGTATCATAGAGAGCGAAGGGTACTAAGGAATCCCCTACTCATATGGCATCTCCGATTTGTGTGGCTGCACACATTGGGGATTATTCAGGGGTTACACAGGACCCATATAGCCCGTAAGTGCTTCTAGGATAATTAAGCTACACATACCCAGGTTAATGGTTTTAAAGGCATGCTAAACCCGATTTCCTTTCCCAACATAGTTATATATATGTGTGTGTGTATATGGTTGTAAATGCATATGGTTGGTTTACTTGGTTTTAAAGGTTGGCATTATTTTATATTTATCGTGAGTAGTTGCTAGCTTTCACCCGCTAACCCATCTTTGGGCTATTGTATCCTCACGTGATGCAGGAATCGGCCATTCTACTCCTCCTTCTTATTGATCGGATTAGGGATCAGCTCGGCTAGATTGAAGTGGTAAGCTTTCATATCCAGAAGGCTTTATTTCATATGATGGATGTCTTTACATACTCTGGTTATTTCATAAACATTATTTTAGCCGTAGTTGGTGACATGTCCCAATTGGATATTGTTTTACTTTCGGTTAGAGGCTTTGTGAAACTACTATAGGTTGGTGTGGCTGGTGTCAGCCTTAGTATTGGCATTGATATTAGGGCTGATACTATTTGACTGTATTTATGGTTGTTCCATCCTATTATGTTATGGACTCGTATTTAGTTATCGTTTTAGTCTTGGTATGGTTATTGGTTGGGTATTGGGTAGTTGGATTTGCTTGGGTTGGAAACGGTTATAGACCTATCTAGAGTCTGGAATTGTACAAAATGCTATTTTGTTATACGTTCAGAATTCATTAAACTCATGGCATGTGTTTGGAGGTTGGGTTGGGTAACGGGGGAGGTCTCTAGTCCTGGATGCATTTAGGATGCCCATTACGACAAGGCCTTGGTTTGGGTCGTGTCAAATACTTTGCCCACATGCGGTCCACATGTGCTACATACGGTTTACATATTGACTTAGCATGTGCCAAAAGTTATTCTTTTAGGTCTTTTTTAAATTCCCGCACATGCTTTGATCACGATCAATTCGAAAAGCGGCCCGAAAATCCATAATTTCTCCCATAAGTAGCCAAAAACACCCTTTTCATCTTTTTCACGAACCTAGCATCCAAAACATGATTTCCTGCAAAACATACCCAAAACCCATCATATCTAACAAAACAACCTCAAAAACTTGCAATATTTTTCTCGTGTTAAGCATTGAAAGTGCTATATTTCTATAGCACATCTCCATTTATTAACCAATTTTTTCAATTACTAGAATCCATTTATGTCACACCACATTATAACCAATTCCTCGTTTTCCAACTTAGCCAAATTACTACCTTCAATTCCACACCCCGATTTTATTAATCATAAAAAGTATATTATCATAGTATATTATGCATAGCTATACTCAAATAAGTAAATATAATCAATATTCGGACTTGAACCGCTATATATAACCAAAATCTAGACTTTAACCGGTAAATAATCAATAGCCAGACTCGAGTCGGTAAATTTAATCAACATCCAAACTTGAACCGATATAATCAATAGTGCCATAATCATCATCCGAACTCGAACAGAGTATATATAATCAACAACATAACCATCTTCCGAACTCAAACCGAATATATATATATAAGCCACATCATAGTTAGTATCATCAACATACATAAATAATAGCATAATCAATGAGTGTCAACCCCCACATTAACCAATATAACCATCAAGTGTCAATATTTCTCAATACATATTTTCCAAGAGTCTAATACGCGTAAAAGTGTTACCAAAGCTAGCATGTGTCATAGCATAGAGTGGGCTAAGAATCCACTTCTAATCCTCAAATTTCATATTTAGGCAAATTCTACCCGCACTAGGCTTAAGGTGTCTAAAACCACTTATAAATGTATAACAAGCCACAATTAGTCCTAAGGAAGAGATTCTACTCGAGCACTTTAACTAGGTCCACAAGAAACTAAGGTAACTTTTGTTAGAATAGACAACTAAGGACAAATTTACCCTATGCATAATTTACTAGAGAATTTTACTTAATCTCGAGCAAGCTAAGGTATACACATGATAAACATTAGTAATGAATCTAAGTCACTAAAGTTCAAGGCAACAAGCTAAGTATTTCAACTCTACGGTCTCAGTTTAGTCTAAACGATCCAACTAAACCCAAGTCTTGAATTTCAACAATCCAACACTTAAACCCATCCTAAATCCAACATAATATCATAAAAATACTGACATAACCCGAACAAGGGCCTCCGGGGACCACACCAATACCCAAACCGTTGACCACCCTTCACCCAATGTCGGAAGAATTCCGAAAAGATAGGATAACATCAAATTAAAGACATTGTAATGAGTCTATAACTAAAACCAAAATCCACAACCATTAACCATCCAATACCAATCCCGATGCTAATACCAATACCGACACCGCCCATGCCCATAGTAGTCCAACAAAGCCTCTAGTCAGAACCAAAGAATATCCAGTCGGGATATGCCCCCGACCATAGCAAAAAACAAAACCAAGGAAATAATAATGACCTAAAGAAATCTATAGCATGAAATGGGGTCTTCCATAGTATGAAAGCTCACCACTTAATTCTGACTCAAAATTTATCCCTGAATTACTAAGTCATTGAGCAAGAGGAGTAGAAGTATGGTTGGTTCCTGCATTGTGTGAGGATACAGCACTCAAAGACGGTTAGTGGGGTGAATACTAGCATGTAATTCAACGATAAAGATAAAGTAATGCCATTAATTCAAAACCAAATCAAACCAATGTGAATAACCATATGCAAGTACATATATACCGGGAGAAGGAACAAGGTTTAGCATGCATTTTGAAACATTAGCTTGGGTTCCATAGCTTTACCGTCATAAATCCACCCATGGGCTATTTGGGTCCAGTGTTACCCCTGAACAGGCCCCAATGAGTATAGCCGTACGAACCGAAGATATCACAGATGGTAGGGGATTCCCTTGTACCCTTCGTCCTCCATTATACAGATATATATGTATATATAGTCTTGTGGGATTCCCTTGTACCCCACAAGATCACGGTCATCAAGTCCAACCTCCATGTCGGCAAACATGAGTTTCCAGTGTCTATCCTTCAAACTCATACCTTCACGACTAGCTATCACAACCCTCATTATTGCCTAATTAAAATATTTAACACATAGCCAAACAACCAATTCTAGGAGTCAATCATTAAGGCATTATTAAGTGGCATCGTCATACCGACTATATCTTGAAAGCAATGTCATTAAGCCAACACTTAGGGGATTCCCATTTACCCCGCAGACTCTATTATTAAAATCAATTAGAGGATTCCCATGTACCCCATAAGGTTTGTATAAATTATTTGCTTGGGTGATTTCAGTGTACCTCACAGGTTTTCATAACCATCCTTAACGATTTAACCATTTATTCCATGCATTAGTTTCAA
Source organism: Capsicum annuum (assembly GCF_002878395.1). Lineage (NCBI taxonomy): Eukaryota > Viridiplantae > Streptophyta > Magnoliopsida > Solanales > Solanaceae > Capsicum > Capsicum annuum. The sequence continues at coordinate 14,353 of NW_025836755.1, read as the reverse complement.
GAATAAGTCAAACCAAACACTTTGGGGATTCCATTGTACCCCTACTTCAAATTCCCACCTTTCTCATAACTACAAACCGATTTCACAGTACAAGTTAGGGTCATAACCTTTTCAAAAGTCACAAGTTTAGAGAAAATTACCATTCTCAAGTTCAACCACCATACCCATGCACCCACATGTTAAAAACAATATATAAAACATGGAAAACCATAATTATACCATAGGAAAACATTATTCAACGATAAGTATCCAAAACCTCCAATCTTTATATCAAACCCATAACAATACCATGAAATCCATACATTAAAACATGTGTTTTTAATAAAATAATAATGAGAGAGGAGCAACATTGTTGAAATACAAAGGAATTTTGGAAGAGATAGCACCCTTAGAACCCTAGATGATCACTTTCTTTGAAACCCTAGCCTTAGCTTGAACAGAGAGTTTAAGAGAAAATTTTGGGAGTGTTTTCTTGGGAATAATGTGATAATGAAGTCCCAGGGAAGGTTTTAAGTCGTGGAGTCCAAGAGGTTAAAGTGGGAAATGTCCAAAGTGCCCCCAACTTAAAAGCAGAAAAAGTGTCACCTTTGACAATGAGTCAACCATTGACTCGTAACCACTCCTTACGACTCATGACCATGAGTCATAACCAAGACCCCCAAACACTATCAACCTTACGACTCAACCACCTAATTCATAACCAGACCCAATGACTAGTAAGGTCCAATCGAAAGCAACACAGAACTCAAATGGGTTAGACACTGCACAACCTATGATTTCACGTCACGACTTGTAACCTATCCTCACGGCTCTTAGTGAGCCACTCGTATTCAGAGCAAAGTTAAGCCAAAAATATACTGATTTGTTTATGGCTCATCATAATGACCCATCAACAGTCCTTATGACTCATATCCCCAAAGTCGTAACAAAGGCAGAATCACAAACACCATTTCTTGGACCCCATACAACTAGGGCCACCTGACTCATCAAGACACCATACAACTCATATGGTCAAGTCGGAATCAAGGCAGTAAGCTTAAAGCTCAAGAAATTTTCAAGGCTAAAAATCAAGGGCATTACATTCTCCCCCACTTGGATCATTCATGCTCGAATGATGGGTCAAGGCAACACAAGCACGATTGGACTATATATACCTTACTCTTACCTTTAACTAAGTTAGAAAATAAAGATGCCAAGGAAATCACCCTTTCCTTTAACAAAATCAAAAAACAAAGATGTTAAGAATAACACATACCTTAGGCGCGATTGTCAGGGGCGGAAAACAGGAATGGATACTTGGATTTTATGTCCTCTTAGGCTTCTTAAGTAGCCTATTAAACCTTGTGGTTCCTCCATAGAACCTTTATGGAAGCTACATCCTTCATCCATAACCGACGAGCTTGTCAATCCAAAATTTCAATGGGGACTTCCTCTTAAGACAAAGAATATAAAATACCAATATCCTTGATAGGTACAATCAGCAACAGATCACCCACATAATTTCTCAACATTAATTCATAGAACACCAGGTGAATAAAGCTCAAGCTAGGAGGCAACTACACCTCATAAGCAATGCTACCGACCTTCTTTAAAAGTAAGTACAGACCAACATAACTAGTACTGAGCTTTATCTTTTTACCAAACTACATCACCCCCTTCATGAGAGACACCTTTCAGAAAAACCTAATCACCAACCTCAAACTCTAACTCCCTACGCCTCACATCTGTATCGGACTTTTTGCGACTTTGGGCGATCTTAAGCCTATAAAATAACCTTCACTTTCTCCATATCCTAGTAAACTAAGTCAAGATCGAACAACTCATTTTCACAAACTTCATACCACCAAATAGGAGAATGAAACCTCCTACTAAACAAAGCCTCAAAAAGAGCTATACCAATGCTAGAGTGATAACTATTATTATATGTAAACTCTAAGAGAGGCAAATTATCGACCCTAATACCACCACAATCAGTTACGCAAGCCCGATGCATATCTTCAAAGACCTAAACTGTCATTTTCTTCTGCTCATCTGTCTGCGGGTAAAAAGTAGTACTAAGGCTCACCTTAGTTCCCAAAGCTCTCAAAAATAATTATCAATAATGAGATGAGAACTGAGTACCATGATATGAAATGATAGAAATCGGAGCACCGAGTAATTTCACGATTTACCCAAGAAACAACTTGGAATAATCCTCAGCCAAATAATTAGTCTTCACTGGCAAAAAGTGAGCAGACTTAGTCATCCTATCCACAATGACTAAAATCAAATCAAACTGATTCCAAGACCGGGGAAGACCGGTAATAAAATCTATATTAATTACCTCTCATTTCAATACAGGCAACTTAATCTCTTATGGCAACCCAACGGGCCTCAAGTACTCAACCTCCACTTATTAACACACCATGCATTGAGCCACAAAACTAGCCACATCTCACTTGATATTGTTCAACCAGTAAATATCCTTAGGATCATGATACATCTTTGTCAAACCAGGATGGATAGTATAACGTGACCCATAAGCCTCAGCCAAAATCCATTGACTCAATCTATCCATGTTGAGAACACATAGTCTACCTTGGTACCTCAAGATACCATCACCACCAATATTAAAAACCATTACCCTTTGTTGACCTACATCTCCCTTAGTCTTCATCAAGTCAGGATCCAATACCTATCTCCTTTATTTTGGTACTAAGAGATGACTACGCTACGTTTCTAGTACCTGTCTCCATTATTTTGATACAAAAAGATGATTGTACTACCTTTTGCACAAACACACCACCATCCTCAGAGTCCAAGAGACAAACTCTAAGGTTAGCTAAATGGTGAATATATTTTACCAATTCTCGCTTCTCCGCATCCACATGAGCTAGACTCCCCATGAATAACCTGCTAAGAGCATCAATAACTCGTTAGCATTACCTAGATGATAGTGAAGGCGCATGTCATAAACCTTGAGCAACTCAAGCCATCTCCTCTACCTGAGATTAAGCTCTTTCTGGGTGAAAATGTATTGTAGGCTCTTATGATCTGAAAAGATATCCACATGGACTCTATACACATAGTGACACCAGATCTTTATCGCGAATACCACCGGTAACAACTCCAAATCATGAATCGGGTAATTCTTCTCAGACACCTTCAATTGTCAAGAGTCATAAGCTATCACCTTGCTATGCTGCATCAAAATAAAACCAAATCCCAAACGGGATGCATCGCAATAAACCATGAATACATCATTCCCTCGAGCAAGGTTAAAATTAGAGCTAAAATCAACTTATCTTTTAACTTCTCAAAACTATCCTCGCAAGCGTCAAACCACAAGAACTTCACCTTCTTCTGGGTCAACTTAATCAAACGGTGCGGCTATAGTCTAGAAACTTTCCATAAACCTCCTATAGCAACCAGCTAAACCCAAAAAGCTTTGAATATCGATTGAAGTCATGGGACTAGGGATTTTCTTAACCACTGCAACTTTCTGTGGGTCCACCATGATCTCTTCACTAGAAATGACATGACCCAGAAAAGTAATAACGCTCAACCGAAATTCACATTTCAAAAATTTGGCATACAACTTCTGATCTTTCAAGGTCTGCAACACGATGCGGAGGTGATCGGCATGATCCATCTCACTCTTAGAGTACACTAGAATATAATCTATTAATACAATGTTAAATGAATCTAAAAACTAACAAAAGACCTTGTTTATTAAATCCATGAAAGCGGTCGACACATTAGTCAAACCAAAACATATAACTAAAAACTCATAATAACTGTACCGAATTTGGAAGACAGTCTTAGGAATATCGAATTTCCTAATCTTTAACTGTGATACCTAGACCAAAAATCGATCTTTGAGAAAAACTTAGCACCATGAAGCTGATAAAATAAATCATATATCCTTGGAAGGGGGTACTTATACTTAGCCATTACCATATTTAATTGTCGGTAATCAATACACATCTGAAGGGAACCATCCTTCTTGCACACGAACAGAATAGGCGCACTCTACAGGGACACATTAGGATGAATGACACCCTTGTCTAAGAGATCCTTTAGTTTCTCCGTAAGCACCTTTAACTCAGTTGGAGCCATTTTAACCGGGGAATAGAGATAGGACAAGTGTGCAAAAAAAGATTAATCCTAAAACTAATCTCCTTATCGGGAGGGACACCGGGAAGGTCATCAGGGAAGACCTCATGAAATTTATTCTACATCGAGATGGAATGTTATGAAGGGCTCTCTAAGTTAGAATCTTTAACCCAAACCAAATGATAAAGACACCCCTTGGAGATTAATCTCTGGGCTCTAAGATACAATATGAACCTTCTCTTGGGTATTAGAGAACCACCATCCAACTCAATAACTAGCTCATTAAGGACTTAAAAAATGACCTTACGGGTCCGACAGTCTAGAGAAGCATAGCATAAGTGCAAGCAATCTATCCTTAATATGACATCAAAATTAACTATGTCTAATTCAAACAGATCCACTAAAGTCTTCTGACCATCCACAGATACCACACAACCTCTATAGACTCTTTTAGCAACCACAAAGTCACCTACTAGGAAACAAACAGAAAAGGGGTCCAAAATACACTCGGGACCAAAACCAAAATGCACAGCCACAAATAGGGTCACATAAGAAATAGTAGACCCCAGATCAAGTAAATAGTACACATTACGAGAAAAGAGTTTCAAAATACTAGTAACGACATCAGCTGATGCCTCAGACTCCTAACGGGTAGTGAGAGCAAAGAGTAAGTTTTAACCAGTGCTGAAGCCAGATAGTGCACCCTTTTATACAGAAGCTGATGAAAAGGCAACCAGAACCTCGTTTGCTCCAGAAGCAACCTTACCAATGGGATAGTTTCTAAGCATATGCTCGATCTGACCATAGTTGAAGCACTTATCCCTTTCTTTATCATAGAAACGCCAATGAAAAAATCATAAAATCTATAGAGAGGATATGATGGAGCTGATTAGGCCCCACTACCTTGAGATTGGGTACCATGTGCCCTATAACTGCCACCACCCTAAAAATATATGTCATTAGATGGCTTTGGGTAGGGAGCACTAGCCGTTGAGTAGGCCCTAAGATTGCCCTACGTCCTCTTGGAACACTTTCCATAATCCCTGTCAATCTGTTGTTGACCACCACCCTACTCAAAAAATCTAAAATTCTTACTCTACCTCTCCCCTATTTCTTCATGCTTCTTCCTCTCTTCCTCAACCTGTTGTATGTACACAACCAACCTAGAGATATCCATATCATTATTCAATAAGGCAGCCTTACTCTCTAAAATCAAGTCTCGATATAACCTGAAAGAAAACTTTCTCATTATATCCCTCATGTTATATACCAATTTCGGAGCATACCGAGATAACAGGTGAAACTTCAAGCCATACTTCTTGACTGATATCTTGCCTTGCTTTAGATTAACAAACTCTTCCGCCTTTGCCTCCCTCAGCTCTTGAGAAAAGAAGTAGTCCAGGAAAGCATTAGAAAAATCACCCCACAAGGTTGACTCGGCATTATCACCCCTTAACTGGTTATATTCCCCGTACCATAAATAGTCATATCTTTCAATTGGCAGGCGGCGAACTACATGCCCTACACACTAGTGGCATGCATCAAATAGAAGTTTTTTTTATCTCATCAAGGAAAGTTTAAGGATCCTCCTCGACCTAAACACTAATAAAGGTAGGAGTGTTCAACCTCATAGATTGGCCAACCCTTATGGCCTTATAAGATGGAGTAACAGAAGTACTATACTCATACTGAGAAGATACCAACTAAGCCAATATATGAAGAGACTGATGAAACTCAGCATTCATCATGTCAACCTTAGGAGCTCGATAAGGATTGAAGGGGGCCAATGGAACTCTAGAAGGGTAATTAGGAACTGGACCCCTAGACCGGGGATGGACCATATAAGCAGGGCGTGTCCTATTAATATTATCCTCGAGTAGGATAGAGGAGTTTTCATGAGGTTCAGATAATCTGGGAGGTATGATTTGAAAAGCAAACAAATGGGAATTACAGAAGATTTTAGGACCATAGACTCTACAGTCCAAAAACAGAACATAAGAAAGAGAAATATATGTATCGTAGTCTCTCCCTTATGATCTTGGCATGCTACACACTCTTAAAAGAGACTCTACTCGACACAGCTTTGTGGACACCTAATTAACCATGAACCTAGGCTATGATACCAATCTGACATGACTCAAACTAGGGCATGGCCGTGTTGGGTATCTCAAGTCCAACCAGGACTGGAGACTACTCCCAACACCTAAATAATTGACCATCCTTCACCCGATGTAAGATTAATTTTGAACAAGATAAGATAACATCAAATTAAAGACATTATAATGAGTCTATAACCAAAACATAAATCTACAACCAATTAACCATCTAATATAAATCCCAATGTTAATACCAATACCAATATCAACATTGCCCAGGCCCATAGTAGTCCAACAAAGCCTCTACTCTAAATGAAAGAATATTCAGTTAGGATATACCCCCGACTATAGACAAAACCAAAACCAAGGAAATAATAATGACATAAAGAAATCCATAGCAATAAATGGGGTCATTCGGAGTGTGAAAGCTCACCCCTTTAGTATAACTCAAAAGTTGTTCCCGAATTACCAAGTCACTAAGTAGGAGGAGTGGAAGTATGGTTGGTTCCTAAATTCCATGGGGATACAGCCCAAAGACAGTTAGCGAGGTGAACGATACCATGTAACTCAAGGATAAACATAAAGTAATGCCATTAATTCAAAACCAAATCAAACCAATGCGAATAACCATATGCAAGTACATATATACATATATATCATGCAGGGATAGGGAATAAGGTTAACATGTATTTTAAAACATTGACTTGGGTTGCATAGATTTACCATCATAAATCTACCCATGGGATTTATGGGTCTAGTGTTACCCACTGAACAAGGCCCAGTGTGTGTAGCCATACGAACCGAAGATATCATAGATAGTTGGGGACTCTCTTGTACCCTTCGCCATCCATGATACATATATAGGTGAATAGTCTTGGGGGATTCCCTTGTACTCCACAAGCACATGATCATTAATACCAACCCTCTTGTAGGCAAACATGAGTTTCCAGTGTCCGACGTTTGGACTCATACCTTCACGGCTATTTATCACAACCCTTATTATTGCTCAATTAAAACATTAACACATAACCAAATCACTAATTCAGGTATCAATCATTAAGAAATTATTAAGAGGTATCGTCATACTGACTATAGCTTGCAAGCAATGTCATTAAGCTAAAACTTAGGGGATTCCCATTACCCCGCCGACTCCATTATAAAAATCACTTGGGGGATTCCCGCATACCCCACAAGGTTTGCTAAATTACTCTCTTAGGGGATTCTAGTGTACCTCACAAGTTTTTCAAAACCATCCTTAACCATTTAACCATTTATTCCATGCATTAGTTTCAAGAATAAGTCAAACTAAACACTTTGGGGATTCCACTGTACCCCTACTTCAAATTCCTGCCTTTATTATTACTACAAATCAATTTTATAGTACAAGGTTGGAGTCATAACCTCTTCTAAAGTCACAAGTTTAGAGAAAATTGCCATTCCCAAGTACAACCACTACTCCCATGCACCCATATGTTCAAAACCATATTAAAAACATAGAAAATCATAATTAAACCATGGGAAAACATTATTTAACGATAAGCATTAAAAACCCTAAACTTTTATTTTAAAACCATAACAATAACATGAAAGTCATACATTAAAACATGTGATTTTAATAAAATAGGAAAGAGGGAAGAGCAACATGCATTACATACCAAGAAATTTAGAAGAGATAACACCCTTAGAACCCAAGATGATCACTTTCCTTCAAACCCTATCCTTAGCTTGAACAGAGAGTTTGAGAGAGAATTTTGGGAGTGTTTTATTGGGAATGATGTGATAATAAATTCCCAAAGAAGGTTTTAAGTCATGGGGTCCAAGGGGTTAAAGTGCAAAATATCCAAAGTGCCTCCAACATAAAAGCTAAAAAAGTGTCACCTTTAACTACGAGTCAAGCATTGACTCATAACTACTCCTTACCACTCGTGACCAGGAGTCGTAACCAAGATAGTGACCAAGGCCCCCATACACTGTCAACCTTACAACTCAACCACCCAACTCGTAACCAGACCTACGACTCATAAGGTCATGTTATAGGAATCACAGAACTTAAATTAGTTAGACACTGGACAACATATAATTTTACCTCACGACTCGTAACCTATCCCCACATCTCTTAGTGAGCCACTCATACTCAGAGAAAATTCAAGCCACAAACTTACTAATTTAGTGATGGCACATCCTAATGACTCGTCACCAGTCCTTACGACTCGTATCCCCAAAGTCGTAACCAAGACAAAAATCCAAACACCATTTATTGGACACCCTACGACTAAGGCCACCTGACCTGTCAAGACACCATATGACTTGTATGGTTAAGTCATAATCAAGGCAGTGAGCTTAAAGCTCAAGAATTATCTCAAAACTCCTATATGAGTCCCACTTATAAAAATTATGATTTTGAGACAACCCACCGTTCATACATGATCAAGGAGTCACAACCCTCAAGAGAGTAAAATACAAGATAATTTGGGGCTAAAATCAAGCCCTTAAGCAATTGGGGTTTTCAACATGAAATAAATAAAATCAACTAAGAAAGGGGTGAAATCTTACCTTAAATTAGAAATTATTTCAAAAATAAAGGTTAATCAAGCTTCCCAAGCACCCAAAAGCTTCAATTTTAAGCTCTCACACTTTTTAGGGTTTAGCTCTCAAGATGCAAGATAGAAAATAAGCTAAAATTGGAAAAAGAGGCTTTATGTACCCAATCCAGGTGTTTGGGTCCCGCTATCGTAGACCCGCAACATACGATCACATTATCTTGGTGACTAACCAAGCAGTCGCGATTGCCACCACCTGCCAAGGGTATTGCAATTGCAGACCTTTGCTGGCCATCGCTGGCACACCATATATCAGTTGAAACTTGCAAAATATCCAAGTTTTTGTCATGCCCTCAAGATTCAGTTTGGAATCCCTTATGCGCAAACAAACTATGTAACTACACTAAATTTGATATTTCAGACTTAACGGTATAATTGCATTTTCCGTCTGAGGTTGTTTCGACTAAATATGGATCCCACACTCAAATTTCCAATTTGGCCCTTTCGACCAATAGGTCAAAATGTGCTCGGATGCATCGAGACCCAAACCAAAAGTCCACCTAGCCTAAAATCAATATTCCAGAGCTGCTAGTGCAATCCAAATTTGCATATGAGATCGTTATACTGAAGTTTTCACCTAGTGACCATTTGGAACCAACGAAGACTTTAAAATAGGGAATTGGCTCTAAAAATCAAATGAACTGCCTGGTAACCAAATTATTAGTCCCAATAATTAATAAATGACTTGGGGCAGCTATGGAAAAGCTCTGATGGTGAAAATAAGCAGAAATATGGAAAATGACCTAAAGGGTCATTACAAATGGTGCTCGCCCTCTTTCCTACTTCTCGAATATACCAAAATGTCATAGTAAATACTATTACAAAGGAGTCTAAATATGGCCCAAACACGCAGTTTATCAGATCCATAAAAGTTGTTGGGGCATTGGTTAACTTTAAAGACATCACCGGGAACTCATAATGACTGTAAGAAGTTCTTATGGTTATCTTAGGGATGTTCGCAACCCTAACTCTTAACTGATGGTAATCAAACCTCAAATTTATCTTAAAAAACACTATTGCACCCTGGAGCCGGTCAAACAAATCATCAATAGAGGCATAGGATATTTATTCTTCATGGGCACCTTGTTCAATACTTATAGTCGATACACATATATGCAGAACCATCTTTTTTCTTCATAAATAGAACTGGAGCACCCCATTATGATACACTCAATTTGATAAAACCTTCACCTAGAAGATATTGAAGCTGACTATTTAGTTCTTTAGCTTGGTAGGAGCCACACGATATGGATCTATAATTATAGGTTGAGTACTTTACTCGAGGTCAATAATAAACTCTATATCACAATTAGGAGGAAGGCCATGTAGGTTAACCAGAAACACTTCAGGAAATCGTGAATAATAGGGACAGAGTCAATTAGTGGACTCTCAACACTAACATCCCAAACATACACAAAAACTGACTCACAACTCATTGATATCAGTCTTCTAGCCCAAAAGTAAGAAAAATCTCTATCAGCGTGCAACTAATAGAACCCTGCCACACAACTAGGGGTACGCTAGGCAAAGCTAAGATAATGATCTCAGCAAAATAATCCAATACCATATAGTAAGGAGATAACTAATCCATGCCTAGAATTACATCAAAATATACTATATCTAGGACAATGAGATCAATCTGAATATTAAACTTTTGAATAGTCACCAAAGAAGATCTATATACACGATCCACTACTGAAGAATTACCCATATGGGTAGTTAAATGTAATGACACAAATAAGGACTCCGAACATAAACCCAGTCGCAATGCAAAATAAGTGGAAATATATGAAAATATGGAACCGAGATCAAACAAAGAAAAAGCTGGCAGATGGCATACGAAAATCGTATTTGTGATCACAGTATTCAAAGCCTCAGCCTTTGGTCAACTTGGTACAATATATAAATGACCCTATCTACTACTAGACTAAGTGTCTATCCTACTGCTATCTTACCTCCCTATGAACCATCTCTAGAACCATGGGGCTCTACTACCCTGTGCACCACTCTTGGCTGGTGGTGGCACTGATCGAGTGGTTGTGTAGTCTGAACTGATGGATCAATCATCCCACACTAGGGATACTCACGGGTGAAATGACCAATAACCCTGCAGTCATAACATGCCCCAGGCACCCTACTCTATCTAGAAGGTTCGAAAGATCCAAAATGACCACCCCAACTCGATAATCCTGACTGAATACCCCTTTGCGGCTAACTACTACTCTAACCATTAGAATCACTATAACCAGGATAACCCCTATTTGATATTTAAAGAAATTCCTAAAATAGCCAACTAGGCTGACCTTGATGCTGATAAGGTTGATGCTGGGGGTACCTATCGTAAAACCCTCAGCCTGTGAATAGTGAATTATTATAGTTTCCACTGTAAATGCCCTGGTAATGGGTCTCTTATCGCTACCCCATTGGGCCTTAATTCATTTCCTCTATAGAATAAAAATGCTTAATAAAATGAGAAAAAGACTTTCTTGAAGTTACCAAACTCTGTGTAGCCTTATGAAGCCTTAATCTCAACCCCCTAACAAAACATCGAATCCACTCATACTCCATAGGTAGAATCATACTGGTGTACCTAGCTAACTTATAAAATCTTGCCTCATACTAGCCATAGACATCTAATCCTATCTTAAAGTAGAAAACTCATATTGAAGACATTCACACATACTGCGAGGAATATACTTCCCCAACTAAGACTCGGAGAACTAAGTCCAAGTCATTGGTAGAGATCCAGTTGGCTTGGAATCAAGATAACCTCTCCACTACCTCTTTGTTGTTGTGTCTAGTTAATAAGCAACAAAGTCCACTCCACGTGACTCGACCAACCCCAAATTTTGTAGCCTCTCCTTTCAATCAAATAGGAACTCATAAACATCCTCTCTTAGGGTCCCAACAAATCTAAGTAGAGTCAATCTCAAAAAATAGCCCAATATCTTCTGCTTCTCTAAAGATATAATTGGCTGGGCTACTGCCCGATATGGGACTACTGGTGCTAGAAAAACCTCAACCCTAGGTGCCACTACTATAGGTTATGCCTCTAAATCAATACCACATTGTGATGTTGGCTAAGCTCTCTCAATCGGCGGACCATCAACTAACCCCAATAACTATATCAATACATCACGAAGAACTAAAGAAGATATAAAACTAGGTAGAGCCTAGGATAACCCTGGCCCAGCTGCTGCTATGGTGGCAGAATACCTGGAACTCTCTCAGCCTCAAGAGCAATAACAAGATTAGGTGATGGAACCCTAGCCTAATCTTGAACCTGCACCCAACCTTCGGATCTACCTCGATCCCTAATTGAAACTCTAGTAGAGGGCTTAGGGTCGTGGTCCTTGACTCCCGTACCTTGCGTCCTAGCGATTTGAGTAAAGATTCAACTAACAAAGATTGAAAAACCAACTCAGACCTAACACAAGAAATTAGATTAGAAAATGAGAATTTTCCCTCAAAATGCATTGTAGCCTCCAGAAGATAGGATATAGACATCTCTGTATCGATTTATGGGACTCTACTAAATATTGGCTCCAGCGCCAACAGTACCAATGAAACCTTGGCTTTGATACCAAGTGTTTGGGGACGTATGATAAATTTGGAATGATACAGAAAATATTAGGATGGCCCCTATGCGAGAATAACACAAACAAATTAAGAAATTGGGTCGTGACATATTTCACCTATTGTTGAAATGACTAAGAAAAAAAATCCTCCATCAACTTTTCGAGGCCTCCCTATAATAAAAAACGAAATTTATTTTCAAGTTTAATTATTTTAAATCAAGTATTAATACTTGGCCAAAGAAAAAATTTTCCATTGGATTTGAAGACCTCTATAATAAAAGGCATAATTTACTTTCAAGTTGAATAATTTTAAATCAAGTATTAATAATTGACCAATGAAGAAATTTTCGTCATTTCAAGGCCTCCAATGTACATAAGATGGTTTTACTGTCTATTATTACAACTTTAGTTCATTTTTATCTATATTCGTTTATTAATAACACTTCATCAAGTGCGTTTATAGGTATACGAAGTTACTTTTCAAAGAAGACACTCGGATATTGAATTCTAGAATCATTCTGAATAATTCACTATGTTTATTCATTTTCACTTAACAACACACAAATTTTAGGCCGTATTTGTTAGTCATGCTTTACTTTATTTTATTCATTTTATATTTATTATAGTTACTTAAATTATCTTTAATCTCCCCCTCAATTAAAAATATGAGTTCAGCCGGGAAGCACCTTTGTAGAATTTGAAGGGCATCTAACACGTTTTCTTTGGAATAACTGGACTTCTTACCTAGAATCTAATTGATTTTGTAGATTAATTTTAATTTAATTAATAAGTTCCCTGTTTTTTCCTAAAATTACTCTTTAATATGTTAAACTATCAGTTCATTTTGTCCCGGATTTGCTCCTATCATAAAAAATAGGAATTACGATAAATAATACTTAAAAATATGCTTTATACTGACTTTAGATACATTAGAAAAAATTGTAGAAATGTATTACAATCTGTAGTACAGTGACCCAAGAATGTGATCATAAAATCGAAAAACATGAATGATAATAGTAACTTATGAAATAACATAGCTAGTCTGAAATCTATGAGTCATGTAAATGTATCATATTTTAAATCATTCATAAGGGAAGCTTTTACAATCATCATAAACTATGTGAGTACATGAAGTCCAATGTACAACCTAGTTCAGAGGGTGCCCTATTCCATACCAAGGGAACAAATTTATTTGATGTGAATCCACTAACTGAGCCCATTGGGCTAAAGGTATCAATCTTAACCGACAAAAAGATCCTTATCAAACGGTAATGATGCATTTCTGGAACCCTTATAAGCTCGATACTAAATAGTCCTCCAAAATTATATTATTATTTGTTTATAATAGATAAACTGTGATCTGAAAAATAAAGAATGATACTAGTTTAAATTATTATTTTACTGAAGTTTTGAGATACTACAACTAGTCATGCTTAATTTATTAAATTCTAGAATCGTTTGTTTTAAATATGCCAAGTAATGCTAAAACGTGATAAAATTTGTCAAGTTATGCTAAATTATTGTTCAAGTATAATGACTGAATTAAAATAACTAAAATGTAATGACCCAATTTTCTAGAATTGGAACGTCACACGATGCTCATGATCCTGAAGGACCACAAGCCAACCCTCTACTGATATCTGTACCCGAACACTGCATAATAAAACTAATAAATGCTAAAACTGGCCATAAGGTTCAAAACATCTAAAAATACTTAAAATTGAAAACTGAATACTGATACATCTGTCTGAAAAGCCTCTAAACTATTTGAGATGTGGAGTTGATGGGACATATCCCCAACTAACTCCATCTACTGAAAATAAACTAAGTCTGATACAATAATAATAAAAATAAGGATCATCCTCAACTGAAGAGGACTCACTGCTATGTTTACTGTTGCTGACTGGGACTAAGCTGCTAAGGGTACTCTGGATCTCATGCCTCCAAACCCATGGTGTCAAATTAAAACACCATAGCATAAATG